>NC_068428.1:26963136-26975636 GCF_023373465.1 Oncorhynchus keta
CCTCTAAGGAGGGGTCTCCCTGCCCCAACGGAGGACGAGGAGGTAGTCCTGCTCCAGGGAACCCTCCCGTCCGCCCGGGGGGAGGAGGCCCTGCTACTGCTCCCCGTCCCTGTTCCAAACCTGCTCTGGTGACGGTTCCCAAAGGGGTTAATCCTGGAGGGAGGGGGAGCTGGGGTGTTGTAGTTGTTCTCCCCCCTCGCTCTCTCCTCTCTCCTGTCTCCCCTCCCTCCCTCCTCTCTCCTGTCTCCCCTCCCTTCCTCCTCTCTCCTGTCTCCCCTCTCACCCTCCTCTCTCCTGTCTCCCCTCTCACCCTCCTCTCTCCTGTCTCCCCTCCCTTCCTCCTCTCTCCTGTCTCCCCTCTCACCCTCCTCTCTCCTGTCTCCCCTCCCTTCCTCCTCTCTCCTGTCTCCCCTCTCACTCTCCTCTCTCCTGTCTCCCCTCCCTTCCTCCTCTCTCCTCTCTCCCCTCCCTCCCTCCTCTCTCCTGTCTCCCCTCCCTTCCTCCTCTCTCCTGTCTCCCCTCCCTCCCTCCTCTCTACTGTCTCCCCTCCCTTCCTCCTCTCTCCTGTCTCCCCTCCCTTTCTCCTCTGTCCTGTCTCCCCTCCCTCCCTCCTCTCTCCTGTCTCCCCTCTCAACCTCCTCTTTCCTATCTCCCCTCCCTCCCTCCTCTCTCCTGTCTCCCCTCTCACCTTCCTCTCTCCTGTCTCCCCTCCCTCTCTCCTCCCTCCTATCACCCCTCCCTCCCTCCTCTCTCCTGTCTACCCTCCCACCCACCTCTCTCCTGTCCCCCCGTCCCTGTCTCCTCTCTCCTGCCTCCTCTCCATCCCTCCTCTCTCCTGTCTCCCCTCCCTCCCTCCTCTGTCCTGTCTCCCCTCACTCTCTCCTCTCTCCTGTCTCCCCTCCCTCTCTCCTCTGTCCTGTCCTCTCTTGCGTCCTCCTCTGAGGGATGTGTAGAGGATATGGTCTGGGAATTGGAAGTGGGTTCTCCTTCTTTTGTGGCCTTTGTCTCTGTGTTTTTGTAGTCGTTGTGGTCATTTTTCTCCTGGTGGTGTGTTGAGTCCTGCGCGTTAGGAGTATGTGAGCCGTGAGTGTGTGACGTTTCAGGAATCTTGCCTCCGGTCGATGTTGAGGCTGACCCAGGTTTGCGGAGTCCAGTCAGAACTCGGCCATTTGGATTCCCTCGAGACAGGATCCCGGGTTTCCTCCTGCCATAACCATATCCACGACCTGGCAGAGCAGGACCCCTACCCACAGAAGGTGCCTCGGCCTCGGGCTCTGAGATGGCCTGCTCTGGGGTGGAGGGGGAGGGTTTGGTTTCTGTGACACTGGGCTGGTCATAGGTGTTTTTACCCTCGGCGTAGTTGGTGACCACATCGTCTTTCCTGATGGCTGCTGACTCCTGGCTGTGGGATGGGCTGGAGGACAAAGAGGAGGAGGAGGAGGCACTGTCCATTTCTGCATCCTGTGTCTTCGGCTGGAACACTGACCCTAAGCCAGATGTCCGGGAGAATTGCCGTCGACCAGAGTTGATGCGTCTACCGGAGAGAGGTTTGCGGAGAGGGTAGGAGGGTTTGGACGATGATGAGGAGCCCTCTGATGAGGGAACCTCTGTTTTGAGGCTGGGGCTAGAGGTCTCATCTACAGCTGGATCTTTCCCTCTCCCTCTGCCATGGCTCCTGTCCTCCTCCTTAGGTTCAGAAGGAACACCGTTGTTCTGAGTCAATGCTTCTTTCTTCTCCTCCAGAGCCTCATTGGTGCGCCTCACCTTCTTCTGTTCTTCTGGGTTGGGTTCTGTTGTTTTGTACTCCCCCTCCTGTTCATCCTCTGTTTCTGTCTCTCTCCCCTTATCTCTGGCTGAAGAGGTACCGCCTCCTAGTTGCTGATTGGTCGCCGCCTTCCTGACCGTGCCCCTCACATCTGAAAAGATGCTGTGATAGGAGCGTGTCTGGGTGAGTGGGTGTGTCCGTCTGGTGGCGGAGGATGTGGTCTGGGTGGGTGTGGTCAGCTGTTCGGTCACGGCGTCTAATTGGAGGTCGGTGTCATCGTCATGGTAACTGTCCTGTTCGGTGGTCCGAGAAGGTG
Organism: Oncorhynchus keta; assembly: GCF_023373465.1. Lineage (NCBI taxonomy): Eukaryota > Metazoa > Chordata > Actinopteri > Salmoniformes > Salmonidae > Oncorhynchus > Oncorhynchus keta. The sequence goes on from NC_068428.1 coordinate 26,965,218, forward strand.
TGTGGCTGGTTCTACGGCCTCCTTGGCCCTTGGAGTGATGAGTTGGTGGGGAGGCAGCGCTGTTGGCTGACAAGTAAGATGGAGTATTAGTTAAGTGTACAAACCATTAGAAATGCAACTATCAACACACACACATGCGGAAATGCACTCACACACACACACACACACACACACACACACACACACACACACACACACACACACACACACACACACACACACACACACACACACACACACACACACACACACACACACACACACACACACACACACACACACTCACACACACACACACACACAGTAGATGTGCTTACTGGTGCCACGAGGCACGGCCACACTGAAGGCTTTCGTTTGAGGGCCCTGGCCCCTCCTGTTGGTGGCCCTGATCTTGAAGATGTAACGGTCCCCAGGCTGGAGGCCGTCTACGATGGCTGAGGTGATGCTGCCACGGTATGTCACTGTCTTCATCCCAAAGGGTTTCATGGCAGGAGCATAGGACATGATGTACTCTGAGCGGAGGAGTACCAGGATCATTACATAGCACCAACAATGTATGTGTTTAATAAACCTCAATCAATAAATTGATGTATAATGTGGTTTAGAATCGATGGATTGATTAAGTATTTAGGTGGGGCTTTGATTGATCAATTGAATAACTGATGGATTCATATTGATCAATTAGTTGACTGTTTGACTGTTTATTTGTCAACACATATTTGACGAGAGATACAGATGTACACAGCAGGAAATGCCAAGTTGTAGCGTATTAAACATTTTAAAGTTTGTAATTTCCACTTGTAAGTGTCATACCTGATTTGCTATAACAAAAAATGTATCAACCACTTCAACAACGTCCATTAGTTATAATCCACACAATAATTCACATTTCCTTTTGCTGCAGGATTATTTTCCAGCTGTGAGAAACTGGTGAAATGTAGATCCTACATCTGTACAGTGAAATCATCTACTGAAGGATCAGAGAGGAGTGTCATGCTCTGACCACGTATCCTCCCGTTGGGTTCCTCAGGAGGGTCCCAGGTCGCCGTGACGGCGGTTCCCTTCCCTCTCAGCGCCTTCACGTGAAAGTTCTCTGGAGGACCGGAGGGAGCTGAGCAGCACAGAGGACAAAAGGGATGAGAAGGAATGCGTACTGAGAGAGAAGACAGAAGGTAGGAGAAGAGAAGAAGGAGAAGTGGCTACTTGTACAGTAACAGTACTGTAGTTCCTGCCAATTGGCTTCAAATAGGGAAAAACGAATGTAAAGTTTGCTATACGTTTCCAGAGAACTCACCCCGGAGATCCTCTAAGGAAATTTAGACTAGAGCTCCAAGCAGCAGTCAGCTAGGCTGTATGAATGCTACAATATGAATGTTACACTCATGACAGAATATACTGTATGACACCAGTATACAGGATCAGTTAAGGGAGGATTGCAGTGATATACACCAACTGTGCTGAATTATGACATAAAGCAATGAGATGGAAATCACAAACTGGCAGAGGTTTCCATTAAGGTATTTTATTGGGGTCCCCATTGGCTGTTCCAAATGCAGCAGCTACTCTTTCTGGGATCCAGACAACATGACATTATACAGAACAGCAATAGACCAGAACAGCTCAAGGACAGAACTACATACATTTAAAAGGCCTACATATCAATACATACACATTCTATCTAGGTCAACCAGGGGAGAGGTGTTGTGCCGTGAGGTGTTGCTTCATTTGTTTTTTGAAACCAGGTTTGCTGTTTATTTGAGATGGAAGGAAGTTCCATGCAATAAGGGCTTTATATAAAACTGTACGTTTTCTTGAATTTGTTCTGGATGTGGGGACTGTTTAAAGACCCCTGGTGCCATGTATGGTGGGATAAGTGTGTGTGTCAGAGCTGTGTGTAAGTTGACTATGCAAACAATTTGGGATTTCCAACACATGAATGTTTCTTATAAAAAGATGTGATGAAGTCAGTCTCTCCTCAACTCTTAGCCAAGAGAGACTGGTATGCATAGTATTTATATCAGCCTTCTGGGCCAGCTGCAGCTTAACTAGAGGCATTTCCTTGTAGCACTGGACCACACGACTGGTCAATAATCAAGATAAGACAAAACTAGAGCCTTTATGACTTGCTGTTTGGAGTGTGGTGTCAAAAAAGCAGAGCATCTTTTTATTATGGTCCAGTCCTCTCCCCATCTTTACAACCATTGAATCTATACGTTTTGACCATGACAGTTTACAGTCTAAGGTAAGGAGGGATTGAATGGAACAATCTGTATTAAATATGAATCAACGGCAAAACCTATGATTTACCCTTAAATCTTTCATTGTATGACTCACGTGACTCTTTGAACATTTAAATAAAGGAAAATAGCAGCTTTAATCAAGAAAATACAATTTTCCCTCTCTCATTGAAGACTTGGGGTTATCCTTTCTTTTCAGACAGGAAGTAAGACAACCTACCCGATTCTGGGGTCCTCTGGAACACAGATGTGCTCCACTTGCCATGGTTGTCTCTCTTGTTGGAGATGCGGACAGAAAACTCGTACATCGTGTCAGCTGACAGGGTATCTATCAGCAGCCTCCTCTGGTTGGTCTCCTTGTACTCCCATCGAGCAGACTCACCCTTCTCCCTGTACTTCACTGTGTAGTGCCTGGAGAGGGGAAAATGGATTATATGACATATCTCTCTCTCTCTTTCTCACAGACACACAAAAACACACACACTCTCTCACCTGGAGTCCCCAGGGAGGACCTTCTCCATCTCGATGGACGGGTCCACCCAGCTGATGAGGACAGACTGAGGGGACATGACCCTCACGCTGATGTCTTTGGCCTCATGCTCCTCAGGCTCTGCATGGGGGATACACAACACACAACATGGTCTGGAGGTCTGCAGGTCTAAGCACAATTAACTGAAAATAAGTTACTATACTCTTAGAAAAAATGGTTCTATCTAGAACCTAAAAGGGTTCTTTGGCTGTCCCCATAGGAGAACCCTTTGAATAATATTTTTTAGATTCCATGTAGAACCCTTTCCACAGAGGTTCTACCTGGAACCAAAAAGTGTTCTCATATGGGGACAGACGAAGAACCCCCTACTCCCTCTTCACTCATGACTGCAAGGCTAGGCCTTGTTGCCCGATGACACAACAGTTGTAGGCCTTATCACCGACAACGACGAGACAGCCTAAAGGGAAGAGGTCAGAGACCTAGACGTGTGGTGCCAGGACAACAACCTCTCCCTCAATGTGATCAAGACCAAGGAGATGATTGTGGACTACAGGAAAAAGAGCACCGAGCATGTCCCCATTCTCATCGACGGGGCTGTAGTGGAGCAGGTTGAGAGCTTCAAGTTCCTTTTTACATTGCTATATGAGGAGAGGTGTTGAAATGGTGTAAAACTCTAAAAAGTGTGTTGTGTCATGTGGTTTGAGTGTTGTAATAATATAAGATAATAATGTAATAATACAATACAATTTAAAATTGTAATAATATAATAATGTATTAATTAAATATAATAATGTAGTAATATAATCATGTAATAATATAATATAATAATGTAATAATGTTATAATAAAATATAATCATGTAATAATATAATAATATAATAATATAATGTATAAATCATATAATATAATCATGTACTAATACAATATAATAATACGATCATGTAATAATATAATCATATAATAATGTAATAATACAATATAATAATGTAATAATGTTATAATACAATATAATAATGTAATAATGATATAATACAATATAATAATGTAATAATGTTATAATACAATATAATAATGTAATCATATAATAATGTAATAATGTAATAATATAATATAATCAAGTAATAATACAATATAATAATATGATCATGTAATAATATAATGTAACAATATTGTAGTAATGTAATAATATAATCATGTACTATTATAATATAATCATGTAAAAAATATAATAATGTAATATAATAATATGATAATGTAATTATACAATAATGTAATAATATTGTAATAGTGTAATAATATAATAATGTAATAATATAATATAATTAGTAGCTTGAGTGTTGTCTGAAGAGGATTTCCTTGCAGCTGGATGTAGTTAATTAAGAGTGGTTATAAAGGCTTCTAAGGATGTTGTAAAGACTAATAACATGGTCATAAGGTGTACCTGGTGGAGCTTTTTTGGTCAGGGTGGCCCTGCTGCTTGGCGCGCTCTGCCCCGTTGCTCTCTGTGCCTGCAGTGATACCACATAGACGGACTCAGAAGCTACGAACAGAGAGACAGGCCAGCGTTTAAACTCTACAACACACTATGGGTGGGCACTAAGCACACACAGTACATACTGTACTGTTCACACAACAATATACAAGAAAGACAACAAGTAGGCAACCAGTACGATGAAGAAAACTTTAGTAAACTATGTACAGGTAATATCTACAAAGAATACATACGCTGTAAGTAGGAGCAGATGAACCCTTATATAGCATCAAGACGCACAACTGCAACGCGTTTATACTACTGGACTCTTCTTCAGGCTGAGTTTTAGATTACCTGCCATTTAAGGGCCTACCTTCTAATTCCCTCATCACACAACAATATGAAAACTCAGTGTGAGAGAGATCCAGGTGCTCTTACCTAGTTTGAGGTTGTGTCTGTTTCTCTGGTCTGCCTGTGGCTGGGTGTGGTGTTGTTGGTGTTGGGACCTCTGGTCAAGCAGGGCTGGCCCTGCCCTAGCCCTCTCTGGCTGACGAGGGCCGGAGGACGACTGGGGGGGTCTCCGGATCCGCTGCCCCCTGGGGGAGGATAGGCCTGAGGGGCGCAATGCCTTATCTACTCCTGAATCTATCACATGAATCCTCACAGGGGGGTCAGGCCTGGGCCGGGTGTCTGGAGTAGGAGATGGACGAGCTGGAAGAGAGAGAAAAATATCGCTGAAGTGCAGTATGGTTCACCTGACCCTGATAAGACCATAAGGAATCTCAGGTTCACATGCAGATCGCTGCAATCACTACTATGAGTTTCTATCTCATCATTATGTTTTGAAATGTTTCAAATGCCGTGGAGTACTCAGGGAAACTCCCCATATGTCCCACTTTGCCCAAAAGGAATTATTCTCCAATAATCAAAACAAGTTACAGTATCTGAGACGCTGTAACCATTGGAGATATCACAACGTGGACACAGACAGCAACCACGGACCACACAATCTTCCCATGTCATCTGCTGCTGCTTCCTGTTTCCTACTTCCTGATGTTATCACATGATATCTGTCTGACTCCAGCCTGGACAGTCGTCTCAGACAGACAGCCAGACAGTTCCACCATCCATCTTCTCTTCCCCAGCCCTCCCGTGCTTCGCTGGCATGCCGAGTGATAGCATTGACAACATAATAAAAAACATGTCCCTCCCTTTCCTTTCTCTCCTCCTCCCCATCTCTCATCCCTCTTTCCATAATCATTGTCAGATGAAAGGCTGTGCGGTCTTCTTTCCCTCAGAGTGAATGAATGCATTTGCAGCAGAGGTTGATACAATCCAGTCAGACAGAGTGATAAAGTAGAAGTGGGCATAAGATAGGATCATACAGGTTTAGTCACTACGCTCTTATGAAATTAATATGTAGGAGTTATTACCTGCTGGATCAGTGAAGGAGAGATGAGAAGAGGATAGAGAAGAAAGTAAAAAAGATAGATAGAGAAGAAAGTAAAGAAGGATAGGAGGACAGGACAAGAGTTCCTGACAGGACAGAAGCAGTCTGTGTGTGAGAGGGTTTGCTGATCTAGCTCTCTCCCTTCTCAATTCAATTCAATTCAATTCAAGGGGCTTTATTGGCATGGGAAACATGTGTTAACATTGCCAAAGCAAGTGAGGTAGACAACATACAAAGTGAATATATAAAGTGAAAAACAACAAAAATTAACAGTAAACATTACACATACAGAAGTTTAAAAACAGTAAAGACATTACAAATGTCATATTATATATATATATATACAATGTACAAATAGTTAAAGGACAAAAGATAAAATAAAATGATAAATGATAAATGATAAATGATAAAAAGATAAAATGAATAAGCATAAATATGGGTTGTATTTACAATGGTGTTTGTTCTTCACTGGTTGCCCTTTTCTCGTGGCAACAGGTCACTCTCTCACTCACTCTCTCTCTGTCTCTCTCTCTTTGTCTCTGTCTCTCTCTCTCTCCCTATTTCTATTTCACTCTCTCTCTCACTCTCTCTCTCTCTCCCTATTTCTCCTTCACTCTCTCACTCACTCTCTCTCTGTCTCTCTCTCTTTGTCTCTGTCTCTCTCTCTCCCTATTTCTATTTCACTCTCTCTCTCTCTCTCTCTCTCTCTCTCTCTCTCTCTCTCTCTCTCTCTCTCTCTCTCTCTCTCTCTCTCTCTCTCTCTCTCTCTCTCTCTCTCTCTCTCTCTCTCTCTCTCTCACTCACTCTCTCTCTCTGTCCCTCTCTCAATTCAATATCAATTTAAGGGCTTTATTGGCATGGGAAACATATGTTTGCATTGCCAAAGCAAGTAAAATAGATAACAAACAAAAGAGAAATAAACAATAAAAAATGTACAGTAAACATTACACTTCAAATGTCATTTTATGTGCAAATAGCTAAAGGACAAATTGGAAAATAAATAAACATAACTTCAGGTTGTATTTACAATGTTGTTTGTTCTTCACTGGTTGCCCTTTTCTTGTGGCAACAGGTCAAAATGTTGGGAGAATAGATATGGGAGTTTATCAAAATTGGGTTTGTTTTCAAATTCTTTGTGGCTAATCTGAGGGAAATATGTGTCTCTAATATTTTCATACCCTTGGCAGGAGTTTAGGACGTTCCACCTCATTTTGTGGGCAGTGTGCATATAGCCTGTCTTCTCTTGAGAGCCAGGTCTGCCTACGGCGGCCTTTCCCAATATCAAGGCTATGCTCACTGAGTCTGTACAGAGCTGGTGTAACAGAGTCAGGTTTGTAGGCCTCCTTGCTCGCACACGCTTTTTCAGTTCTGCCTGCAAATTTTCTATAGGATTGAGGCCAGGGCTTTCTGATGGCCACTCCAATACCTTGACTTTGTTGTCCTTAAGCCATTTTGCCACAACTTTGGAAGCATGATTGGGGTCATTGTCCATTTGGAAGACCCATTTGTGACCAAGCTTTAACTTCTTGACTGAAGTCTTGAGATGTTGCTTTAATATATCCACATAATTTTCCTCCCTCATGATGCCATCTGTTTTGTGAAGTGCACCAGTCCCTCCTGCAGCAAAACACACCCACAACATGATGCTGCCACCCCCGTGCTTCACGTTTGGGATGGTGTTCATCGGCTTGCAAGCCTCCCAGTTTTTCCTCCAAACATAACGATGGTCATTATGGCCCAACAGTTCTATTTTTGTTTCATCAGACCAGAGGACATTTCTCCAAAAAGTACGATCTTTGTCCCCATGTGCAGTTACAAACCGCAGGCTGGCTTTTTTATGGTGGTTTTGGAGCAATGGCTTCTTCCTTGTCGAGCGGCCTTTCAGGTGATGTCGATATAGGACTCGTTTTACTGTGGATATAGATACTTTTGTACCTGTTTCCTCCAGCATCTTCACAAGGTCCTTTGCTGTTGTTCTCGGATTGATTTGCACTTTTCGCACCAAAGTATGTTCATCTCTAGGAGACAGAACGCGTCTCCTTCCTGAGCGGTATGACGGCTGCGTGGTCCCATGGTGTTTATACTTGCGTACTATTGTTTGTACAGATGAACGTGGTACCTTCAGGCAATTGGAAATTGCTCCCAAGGATGAACCAGACTTGTGGAGGTCTTGGCTGATTTCTTTTGATTTCCCCATTATGTCAAGCAAAGATGCACTGAGTTTGAAGGTAGGCCTAGAAATACATCCACAGTTACACCTCCAATTGACTCAAATGATGTCAATTAGCCTTTCAGAAGCTTCGAAAGCCATGACATAATTTTCTGGAATTTTCCAAGGTGTTTAAAGGCACAGTTAACATAGTGTATGTAAACTTCTGACCCACTGGAATTGTGATACAGTGAATTATAGTTTAAATAATCTGTCTGTAAACAATTGTTGGAAAAATTACTTGTGTCATGCACAAAGTAGATGTCCTAACCGACTTGCCAAAACTCTAGTTTGTTAACAAGAAATTTGTGGAGTGGTTGAAAAACAAGTTTTAATGACTCCAACTGTAACGCGTTCTTCGTTTGTCGTAAGAGAGTCGGACCGAAATGCAGCGTGGTGGTTACTCATGTCTTTAATGAAAAAGCGATACATGAAATAACTATACAAGTACAAAACAACAAACGGAACGTGAAAACCTAATACAGCCTATCTGGTGAACACTACACAGAGACAGGAACAATCACCCACGAAATACACAGTGAAACCCCGGCTACCTAAATACGGTTCCCAATCAGAGACAACGAGAATCACCTGACTCTGATTGAGAACCGCCTCAGGCAGCCAAACCTATGCTACACCCCTACTCAGCCGCAATCCCAATAACTACAAAACCCCAATACGAAATACAACAAAATAAACCTATGTCACACCCTGGCCTGACCAAATAATTAACAAAAACACAAAATACTAAGACCAAGGTGTGACACCAACCTAAGCGTATGTCAACTTCCGACTTCAACTGTACCTTTTTGTTTTCTCATGATTTGGTTGAGTCTAATTGTGTTGCTGTCCTGGGGCTCTGTGGGGTCTGTTTGTGTTTGTGAACAGAGCCCCAGGACCAGCTTGCTTATAGGGGACTCTTCTCCAGGTTCATCTCTCTGTGGGTGATGGCTTTGTAATGGATGGTTTGGGAATCACTTCCTTTTAGGTGGTTGTAGAATTTAATGTCTCTTTTCTGGATTTGGACATTTAGCGGGTGTCGGCATAATTCTGCTCTGCATGCATTATTTGGTGTTTCACTTTGCCCAGGTCTGACAGAGCTGTAGTCCCTTCTTGGTTGGCGACAGAAACACTAGATTATCAGCAAACAGCAAACAGTAGACATTTGACTTCAGATTCTGAGACCGGGTGTTGCAGACTGTTCTAATATATATGTTGAAGATGGTGTGGCTCAAGCTGCATCCCTGTTTCACCCCACAACCATGTGGGAAGAAATGTTTGTTTTTTTGCCAATTCTAACCACACACATGTTGTTTGTGTACATGGATTTTATAATGTGCTATGTTTCCAGCAGCACCACTTTCCATCAATTTGTAGAGCAGACCCTCGTGCCAAACTGAGTCAAAAGCTTTTTGGAAATCAACAAAGCATGAGAAGACTTTGCCTTTGCTTTGGTTTGTTTGTTTGTCAATTAGGATGTGCAGGGTGAATACGTGGTCTGTCGTATAGTCATTTGGCAAAAAGCCTATTTGACATTTGCTCAGTACATTGTTTTCGCTGAGGAAATGTACGAGCCTGCTGTTAATGATAATGAGGAGAATTTTCCCAAGGTTGCTGTTGACACATATCCCACGGTAGTTATTGGGGTCAAATTTGTCTCCACTTGTATGGATTGGGGTGATCAGTCCTTGGATCCAAATATTGGGGAAGATGCCAGATGTTAAAGAGTTTAAGTATAGCCAATTGGAATTTGTGGTCTGCATATTTTATCATTTAATTTAGGATACTATCAACCCCACAGGTCTTTTGGGGTTGCAGGGTCTGTATTTTGTTCTGTAGTTCATTCAAGGTAATTTGAGAATCCAGTGGGTTCTGGTAGTCTTTAATAGTTGATTCTATGATTTGTATTTGTTTTTGCTGTTTGTTCTTTGTTATAGGGCCAAAAAGATTGGAGAAGTGGTTTACCCATACATCTCCTTTTTGGATAGATAACTCTTCGTGTTTATGTTTGTTTAGTGTTTTCCAATTTTCCCAGAAGTGGTAAGAGTCTATGCCATCAAAAGGAACATAAATTTCAACATACCAATTAGGATCTGGCTAAAAATACTTGAATCAGTCATAGAGCCCATTGCCCTTTATGGTTGTGAGGTCTGGGGTCCGCTCACCAACCAAGACTTCACAAAATGGGACAAACACCAAATTGAGACTCTGCACGCAGAATTCTGCAAAAATATCCTCCGTGTACAACGTAGAACACCAAATAATGCATGCAGAGCAGAATTAGGCCGATACCCACTAATTATCAAAATCCAGAAAAGAGCTGTTAAATTCTATAACCACCTAAAAGGAAGCAATTCCCAAACCTTCCACAACAAAGCCATCACCTACAGAGAGATGAACCTGGAGAAGAGTCCCTAAGCAAGCTGGTCCTGGGGCTCTGTTCACAAACACACCCTACAGAGTCCCAGGACAGCAGCACAATTAGACCCAACCAAATCCTGAGAAAACAAAAAGATAATTACTTGACACATTGGAAAGAATTAACAAAAAAACAGAGCAAACT
>NC_068428.1:26980636-27037202 GCF_023373465.1 Oncorhynchus keta
TGGATACAGTAAATATTTATTGAGCTGAACCCCATCTGATGCTCAGGATCAGAGTACAACCTCTCCAACAGTCTTCAGGATGGCTTCCTTCATCTGCTGTATATCATGTTCATTAACAATCTGTAGGAGTTTCCTAGTTTACAGGTGTCCACCCAGGTAGAATTTTCCCGGCTAACTGTTTCCAGGTGGAACTCAATGTTTCATGTTCCCAAACAGTTTGGTTTGTGGGAGCCAGGAGTAACTCCTGTCATTCATGCTGCATGTAAGCAGGCTCTCCCAGCACTTTATAGGACGGATCTGTGGTCTCTGACTTCTTCTAGAGTTTTACTTTGTGCTGAAAGCCCTTCTCATCACGATGCCTGCTTACTGCTTACTGCCTACTGCTTACTGCTTACTGCCTACTGCTTACCGCCTACCGCCTACCGCCTGCCGCCTACCGCCTACCGCCAAACGCATTCCTGCCTACCGCATGACAGGACGTTTATTAGGCCTCAGCTTTTCCTGCTTACCGCTTATTGCATTACTGCCACATTACCGCCTGCAGGATGCCATTGCTAAGCCTTATGCATACCATGAGGCCATCATATCAGCTTATCATGCATTATCATTACCCATCACCCACCGCACCGCTTACTGCCACTGCTTACTGCTTACTGCTTACTGCTTACTGCTTACTGCTTACTGCTTACTGCTTACTGCTTACTTACTGCTTACTCCCTACTGCTTACTGCTTACTGCCTACTGCTTACTGCCTACTGCCTACTACTTACTGCCTACTGCTTACTGCTTACTGCTTACTGCTTACTGCTTACTGCTTACTGCCTACTGCTTACTGCTTACTGCTTACTGCTTACTGCCTACTGCTTACTGCTTACTCCCTACTGCTTACTGCTTACTGCTTACTGCCTACTGCTTACTGCTTACTGCTTACTGCTTACTGCCTACTGCTTACTGCTTACTGCCTACTGCTTACTGCTTACTGCTTACTGCTTACTGCTTACTGCTTACTGCTTACTGCTTACTGCTTACTGCTTACTGCTTACTCCCTACTGCTTACTGCTTACTGCCTACTGCTTACTGCTTACTGCCTACCGCTTACTGCTTAATGCTTACTGCTTACTGCTTACTGCCTACTGCTTACTGCCTACTGCTTACTGCTTACTGCCTACTGCTTACTGCTTACTGCTTACTGCTTACTGCTTACTGCTTACTGCTTACTGCTTACTGCTTACTGCCTACTGCCTACTGCCTACTGCCTACTGCTTACTGCTTACTGCTTACTGCTTACTGCCTACTGCCTACTGCCTACTGCCTACTGCTTACTGCTTACTGCTTACTGCTTACTGCTTACTGCTTACTGCTTACTGCTTACTGCCTACTGCTTACTGCTTACTGCTTACTGCTTACTGCTTACTCCCTACTGCTTACTGCTTACTGCTTACTGCTTACTGCTTACCGCTTACCGCCTACCGCCTACCGCTTACCGCCTACCGCTTACCGCTTACCGCTTACCGCTTACCGCTTACCGCTTACCGCTTACCGCTTACCGCTTACCGCTTACTGCTTACCTACTGCTTACTGCCTACTGCTTACTGCTTACTGCTTACTGCTTACTGCTTACTGCTTACTGCTTACTGCCTACTGCTTACTGCTTACTGCTTACTCCCTACTGCTTACTGCTTACTACCTACTGCTTACTGCTTACTGCCTACCGCTTACTGCTTAATGCTTACTGCTTACTGCTTACTGCCTACTGCTTACTGCCTACTGCTTACTGCTTACTCCCTACTGCTTACTGCTTACTGCTTACTGCTTACTGCTTACTGCTTACTGCTTACTGCTTACTGCCTACTGCTTACTGCCTACTGCTTACTGCCTACTGCTTACTGCTTACTGCTTACTGCTTACTGCCTACTGCTTACTGCTTACTGCTTACTGCTTACTGCCTACTGCTTACTGCTTACTCCCTACTGCTTACTGCTTACTGCTTACTGCTTACTGCTTACTGCTTACTGCCTACTGCTTACTGCTTACTGCCTACTGCTTACTGCCTACTGCTTACTGCTTACTGCTTACTGCTTACTGCTTACTGCCTACTGCTTACTGCTTACTGCCTACTGCTTACTGCCTACTGCTTACTGCTTACTGCCTACTGCTTACATCTTACTGCTTACTGCCTACTGCTTACTGCTTACTGCCACTGCCTACTGCTTACTGCTTACTGCTTACTGCTTACTGCTTACTGCTTACTGCTTACTGCTTACTGCTTACTGCTTACTCCCTACTGCTTACTGCCTACTACTTACTGCTTACTGCTTACTGCTGCTACTGCTTACTGCTTACTGCTTACTGCTTACTGCTTACTGCTTACTGTTTACCCTTACTGCTTACTGCTTACTGCTTACTGCTTACTGCTACTACTGCTTACAGCCTACTGCCTACTGCCTTACTGCTTACTGCTTACTGCCTACTGCTTACTGCTTACTGCCTACTCTTACTGCCTACTGCTTACTGCTTACTGCTTACCGCTTACTGCTTACTGCTTACTGCTTACTGCTTACTGCTTACTGCTTACTGCTTACTGCTTACTGCTTACTGCTTACTGCCTACTGCTTACTGCTTACTGCCTACTGCTTACTGCCTACTGCTTACTGCTTACTGCTTACTGCTTACTGCTTACTGCTTACTGCTTACTGCTTACTGCCTACTGCTTACTGCCTACTGCTTACTGCCTACTGCTTACTGCCTACTGCTTACTGCTTACTGCTTACTGCCTACTGCTTACTGCCTACTGCTTACTGCTTACTGCTTACTGCTTACTGCTTACTGCTTACTGCTTACTGCTTACTGCTTACTGCTTACTGCCTACTTGCTTACTGCTTACTGCTTACTGCTTACTGCTTACTGCTTACTGCTTACTGCCTTACTGCTTACTGCTTACCGCCTACTGCTTACCGCTTACTGCTTACTGCTTACTGCTTACGCTTACTGCTTACTGCTTTACTGCTTACTGCTTACTGCTTACTGCCTACTGCCTACTGCTTACTGCTTACTGCCTACTGCTTACTGCTTACTGCTTACTGCTTACTGCCTACTGCTTACTGCTTACTGCTTACTGCTTACTGCTTACTGCTTACTGCTTACTGCCTACTGCTTACTGCTTACTGCTTACTGCTTACTGCTTACTGCTTACTGCTTACTGCTTACTGCTTACTGCTTACTGCTTACTGCTTACTGCTTACTGCTTACTGCTTACTGCTTACTGCTTACTGCTTACTGCTTACTGCTTACTGCTTACTGCTTACTGCTTACTGCTTACTGCTTACTGCCTACTGCTTACTGCTTTCTCCCTACTGCTTACTGCCTACTGCTTACTGCTTACTGCTTACTGCTTACGGCTTACTGCTTACTGCTTACTGCCTACTGCTTACTGCTTACTGCCTACTGCTTACTGCTTACTCCCTACTGCTTACTGCCTACTACTTACTGCCTACTGCTTACAGCCTACTGCTTACTGCTTACTCCCTACTGCTTACTGCTTGTGTGTGCCTACTGCCTACTGCTTACTGCTTACTGCTTGCTGCTTACTGCTTACTGCTTACTGCTTACTGCCTACTGCCTACTGCCTACTGCTTACTGTTACTGTTTACTGCTTACTGCTTACTGCCTACTGCTTACTGCTTACTGTGTGTGCTGTGTGTGTGCTTGTGTTACTGCTTACTGCCTACTGCTGTGCTGTGCCTGTGTTACTGCCTACTGCTTACTGTTACTGCTTACTGTGTGATACAACTGTCTAGTGTTAGCTCGGGGACACAGAACCTAATCTTTGTGTGCACCTTTACTGGAGACTGCAGATGTGTGTGTGTGTGTGTGTGTGTCTGTTCTTGTTTGCTGGTGTGGACATTGAACTGTTGTTCCGTATGGGGACGACAGACTAACTGGGGACAAATCTGTGTGTTTGTGTGTGTGTGTGTGTGTGTGTGTGTGTGTGTGTGTGTGTGTGTGTGTGTGTGTGTGTGTGTGTGTGTGTGTGTGTGTGTGTGTGTGTGTGTGTGTGTGTGTGTGTGTGTGTGTGTGTGTGTGTGTGTGTGTGTGTGTGTGTGTTAGAGAGAGAGAGAGACAGAGAGAGAGAGTGTGTTTGTGTGTGTGTGTGTGTTAGAGAGAGAGAGACAGAGAGAGAGAGTGTGTTTGTGTGTGTGTGTGTGTGTGTGTGAGTGTGTGTGTCTGTTCTTGTTTTGCTGGCCCAATGGGGACATTGAACTGTTTGCACACCTTCCGTATGGGGACGACATGACTAACTGGGGACAAATCTGTGCGGGCGTGCGCGCGCGTGTGTGTGTGCGCGTTTGTGCGTGTGTGTGTGTGTGTGTGTGTGTGTGTGTGTGTGTGTGTGTGTGTGTGTGTGTGTGTGTGTGTGTGTGTGTGTGTGTGTGTGCGTGAAAGAGAGAAAGAGTATGATACAAAAAATCCTACTTTCACATGTGCAATTGCAAGTTCACAAATGATTGTTTTTAAATTGCAAGTTCATATGTGAAAATCAATCACATGAAAAAATCTATTTTGCAGGATCACATGCAAGAAAACTCCACAAGTGAAAATATCACTTTCATTATATCATTATTTTTCAAATGTGAACTTTATTTACATGTGAACATACGACATACGACACTGCAAATTATATTTTTTACATGTGATTGTTTTTCACATGTGAACTTGCAATTCCACCCACACTTGAAAGTGAACATTTAATTTGCAGTTTCACATGTAAGAAAACTCCACATTTACTCCAACGTTTGTAAACAAAATAAATGTAAACAAACACTATATAGTCTAAAAACATGAAAACTATGATTTTGATATTGTTCATGGTCAGTCATTGCATCCATAGCGTAGTCAGTGGATTTGAGAGTGGTTGAGAGTTCCCCAGCCCATCTCTCTCAGCTTTTTACCTGAACAGGGGCGGGGAACACAATTAATGTTATCGATCCAATGAAGGATTGCTGCTTTAAACACCTTTAATAGAGTCATAGTGTTATTATGTGGTGCAATCCTCTAAGAGGTGAGTTGTTCGTGCCGTTAATATCAAGCAAAACCTCTGAAGTTCAGAACAACATTCTTACTGCAAAAGAAATAATGATATTGATAGCAAAACATAAACCCCAAAGTCTTGATAACAAAACTAAATATTGCAAGGAAATCATTTTAAAATTTTAGTAAAAAAATGTTTACGACAAAATAAAACGCCTCTCTCTTTCCTGCAATTTTCCCAACCTTTGGTTATGTTACCCTGGACTTTGCATTCACTGGCTTTTTTCCCGTTGCTAGTTTTGGCACATTTATTCCAGAAAGATAGCATCCTGCATCACACTGTTGGTTTGCCTCTGAAGCTGAGCAGGTTGGTCCCTGGGTAGGAGACCAGATGTGGGGCTTTGCTTTTCACATGAGGGAAAAACAAAAGTACATGTGAAACTTCACACGTGTCTGAAAACAACTTGTCTGACTCAGGAAAATGTCAAATATAGGAAGAGATGTGGTACTGAGAGGAAGTCCAGTCAGGGGTAGTGGGAGAGGATGGAAACTGGGCTGACATTATGCTAATTGTCTCATTGATGAAACATCTAAAGTCAATAGATTTCTCTATTCCCAAAACTAGATTCTGTTACGAACACAGTGCACTAAGTTTTATAGAGTTGACGCTTTGCAAAAGGTTAAAAAGAATGCAGTTGTTTAGAAGGAGTGCAAGGTCAAATTGAGTATGAGCACACGCGCACTTCACAGAGGAGTGGTTCCCTAACGGAAATATGCAAATACATGCGACAACGTGCCAATAGGGTGAGCTCATGTTTGGCTTTGCCCACCTCCTTGCTTGTTCTGCCCACTATGCTTCATTTGCTCCAACTGTAAACGACACAGATGAACTATCTTGGGTTAGTTATAAATATCTTTGTCATGGTTCTTTGTAACCAGCAGAGGGTAGGAGATGGAAACACCACAATGCTGCCTGCTGCAGTATCAGGGCTAGTCTGATCAGATTGATCCACTACCAACCAGCTAATCCTGTGGTTTAATTCACACTCTCTCTACAAACACCCTTTCGACACTGACACACTCTCTCTCTACACACACACTTTCTACACTGACACACTCTCTCGACACTGACACACTCTCTCTACACTGACACACTCTCTACACTGACACACTCTCTCTACACACACACTCTCTCTACACTGACACACTTTCTACACTGACACACTCTCTCTACACTGACACACTCTCTCTACACTGATACTTTCTCTACACTGACACCCTCTCTCTAAACTGACACACTCTCTCTAAACTGACACACTCTCTCTACACTGACACACTTTCTACACTGACACACTCTCTCTACACTGACACACTCTCTACACTGACACACTTTCTACACTGACACACTCTCTACACTGACACACTCTCTACACTGACACACTTTCTACACTGACACACTCTCTCTACACTGACACACTCTCTCGACACTGACACACTCTCTCTACACTGACACACTCTCTACACTGATACTTTCTCTACACTGACACACTCTCTCTACACTGACACTATCTCTCTACACTGACACACTCTCTACACTGACACACTCTCTCTACACCGACACACTCTCTACACCGACACACTCTCTCTACACTGACACACTCTCTCTACACCGACACACTCTCTCTACACTGACACTCTCTCTACACTGACACACCCTCTCTACACAGACACACACTCTCTCTACACTGACACACTCTCTCTAAACTGACACACTCTCTCTACACCGACACACTCTCTACACCGACACACACTCTCTACACTGACACACTCTCAACACTGACACACTCTCTACACTGACACACTCTCTCTACACTGACACACTCTCTCTACACCGACACACTCTCTCTACTGACACACTCTCTACACTGACACACTCTCTCTACACTGACAACTCTCTACACTGACACACTCTCTACACCGACACACTCTCTACACCGACACACTCTCTACACCGACACACTCTCTACACTGACACACTCTCTACACTGACACACTCTCTACACTGACACACTCTCTACACTGACACACTCTCTCTACACTGACACACTCTCTCTACACTGACACACTCTCTCGACACCGACACACTCTCTACACCGACACACTCTCTACACTGACACACTCTCTACACTGACACACTCTCTACACTGACACTCTCTACACTGACACACTCTCTACACTGACACACTCTCTACACTGACACACTCTCTACACTGACAAACTCTCTACACTGACACACTCTCTACACTGACACACTCTCTACACCGACACACTCTCTACACTGACACACTCTCTCTACACTGATAAACTCTCTACACTGACACACTCTCTCTACACTGACACACTCTCTCTACACCGACACACTCTCTCTACACTGACACACTCTCTCTACACCGACACACTCTCTCTACACTGACACACTCTCTCTACACCGACACACTCTCTACACTGACACACTCTACACTGACACACTCTCTACACTGATACTTTCTCTACACTGACACACTCTCTACACTGACACACTCTCAACACTGACACACTCTCTACACTGACACTCTCTCTACACTGACACACCCTCTCTACACAGACACACACTCTCTACTGCGACACACTCTCTACACTGACACACTCTCTCTACACTGACAAACTCTCTCTACACTGACACACTCTCTCTACACCGACACACTCTCTCTACACCGACACACTCTCTCTACACCGACAAACTCTCTACACTGATACACTCTCTACACTGACACACTCTCTCTACACTGACACACTCTCTCTCTACACCGACACACTCTCTACACCGACACACTCTCTCTACACCGACACACTCTCTACACCGACACACTCTCTACACCGACACACTCTCTACACTGACACACTCTCTACACAGACACACTCTCGACACCGACACACTCTCTCTACACTGACACACTCTCTCTACACCGACACACTCTCAACACCAACACACTCTCAACACTGACATTCTCTCTACACTGACACACTCTCTCTACACTGTAACACTCTCTCTACACCGACACACTCTCTCTACACTGACACACACTCTCTACACTGACACACTCTCTCTACACCGACACTCTCTCTACACCGACTCACTATCTACACTGATAAACTCTCTACACTGACACACTCTCTCTACACTGACACACTCTCTCTACACCGACACACTCTCTCTACACTGACAGACTCTCTACACCGACACACTCTCTACACCGACACACTCTCTACACCGACACACTCTCTACACCGACACACTCTCTAAACTGACACACTCTCTACACTGACAAACTCTCTCTACACTGACACACTCTCTACACCGACACACTCTCGACACTGACACACTCTCAACACTGACACACTCTCTACACTGACACACTCTCTACACTGACACACTCTTTCTACACCGACACACTCTCAACACCGACACACTCTCTACACCGACACACTCTCTCTACACTGACACACACTCTCTACACTGACACACTCTCTCTACACCGACACTCTCTCTACACCGACTCACTATCTACACTGACACACTCTCTACACTGACACACTCTCTCTACACTGACACACTCTCTACACTGACACACTCTCTACACTGACACACTCTCTCTACACCGACACACTCTCTACACCGACACACTCTCTACACCGACACACTCTCTACACCGACACACTCTCTACACTGACACACTCTCTACACTGACACACTCTCTACACTGACACACTTCTCACACTGACACACTTCTACACTGACACACTCTCTACACTGACACACTCTCAACACTGACACACTCTCTACACTGACACACTCTTTCTACACTGACACACTCTCTACACCGACACACTCTCTACACCGACACACTGTCAACACTGACACACTCTCTACACTGACACACTCTCTACACTGACACACTTCTCTACACTGACACACTCTCTACACTGACACACTCTCTCGACACCGACACACTCTCTACACTGACACACTCTCTACACTGACACACTCTCTACACTGACACACTCTCTACACTGACACTCTCTACACTGACACACTCTCTCTACACTGACACACTCTCTACACTGACACACACTCTCTACACTGACACACTCTCTACACTGACACACTCTACACTCTCTACACTGACACACTCTCTCTACACTGACACACTCTCTCTACACTGACACACTCTCTACACTGACACACTCTCTCTACACTGACACACTCTCTCTACACCGACACACTCTCTCTACACTGACACACTCTCTCTACACCGACACACTCTCTACACTGACACACTCTCTACACTGACACACTCTCTACACTGACACACTCTCTACACTGACACACTCTCTACACTGACACTCTCTACACTGACACACTCTCTCTACACTGACACACTCTCAACACTGACACTCTCTCTACACTGACACACTCTCTACACAGACACACACTCTACACTGCACACACTCTCTCCACCGACACACTCTCTCACCGACACACTTCTCTACACTGACACACTCTCTCTACACTAACACACTCTCAACACTGACACACTCTCTCTACACTGACACACTCTCTACACCGACACACTCTCTACACTGACACACACTCTCTACACTGACACACTCTCTCTACACTGACACACTCTCTACACTGACACACTCTCTACACTGACACACTCTCTACACAGACACACACTCTCTACACTGACACACTCTCTACACTGACACACTCTCTACACTGACACACTCTCTCTACACCGACACACTCTCTCTACACCGACACACTCTCTACACTGACACACTCTACACTGACACACTCTCTACACTGACACACTCTCTACACTGACACACTCTCTCTACACCGACACACTCTCTACACTGACACACTCTCTACACTGACACACTGTCTACACTGACACACTCTCTACACTGACACACTCTCTACACTGACACACTCTCTACACTGACACACTCTCTACACTGACACACTCTCTACACTGACACACTCTCTCTACACCGACACACTCTCTCTACACTGACACACTCTCTACACCGACACACTCTACACCGACACACTCTCTACACCGACACACTCTCTACACTGACACACTCTCTACACTGACACACTCTCTACACTGACACACTCACACTGACAAACTCTCTACACTGACACACTCTCTACACCGACACACTCTCTACACCGACACACTCTCTACACTGACACACTCTCTACACTGACAAACTCTCTACACTGACACACTCTCTCTACACTGACACACTCTCTCTACACTGACACACTCTCTCTACACTGACACACTCTCTACACCGACACACTCTCTACACTGACACACTCTCTACACTGACACACTCTCTACACTGACACACTCTACACTGACACACTCTCTACACTGACACACTCTCTCTACACTGACACTCTCTCTACACTGACACACTCTCAACACTGACACTCTCTCTACACTGACACACTCTCTCTACACTGACACACACTCTCTACACCGACACACTCTCTCCACCGACACACTCTCTACACTGACACTCTCTCTACACTGACACACTCTCTACACTGACACACTCTCTCTACACTGACACACTCTCTACACCGACACACTCTACACTGACACACTCTCTACACTGACACACTCTCAACACTGACACACTCTCTACACTGACACTCTCTCTACACTGACACACCTCTCTACACAGACACACTCTCTACACTGACACACTCTCTACACTGACACACTCTCTCTACACTGACACACTCTCTCTACACTGACACACTCTCTCTACACTGACACTCTCTCTACACCGACACACTCTCTGACACACTCTCTACACTGACACACTCTCTACACTGACACACTCTCTACACTGACACACTCTCTACACTGACACACTCTCTACACTGACACACTCTCTACACTGACACACTCTCTACACTGACACACTCTCTACACTGACACACTCTCTACACTGACACACTCTCTACACCGACACACTCTCTCTACACTGACACACTCTCTACACTGACACACTCTCAACACTGACACACTCTCAACACTGACACACTCTCTACACTGACACACTCTCTCTACACTGAACACTCTCTACACTGACACACTCTCTACACTGACACACTCTCTCTACACTGACACACTCTCTCTACACCGACACACTCTCTACACCGACACACTCTCTACACTGACACACTCTCTACACTGACACACTCTCTACACTGACACACTCTCTCTACACTGACACACTCTCTACACTGACACACTCTCTACACCGACACACTCTCTACACTGACACACTCTCTACACTGACACACTCTCTACACTGACACACTCTCTACACTGACACTCTCTCTACACTGACACACTCTCTACACTGACACACTCTCTACACTGACACACTCTCTACACTGACACACTCTCTACACTGACACACTCTCTACACTGACACACTCTCTACACTGACACACTCTCTCTACACTGACACACTCTCAACACTGACACACTCTCTACACTGACACACTCTCTCTACACTGACACACTCTCTACACCGACACACTCTCTACACTACACACTCTCTACACTGACACACTCTCTACACTGACACACTCTCTCTACACTGACACACTCTCTACACTGACACACTCTCTACACTGACACACTCTCTACACTGACACACTCTCTACACTGACACACTCTCTACACTGACACACTCTCTCTACACTGACACACTCTCTACACTGACACACTCTCTACACTGACACACTCTCTCTACACTGACACACTCTCTACACTGACACACACTCTACACTGACACACTCTACACTGACACACTCTCTCTACACTGACACACTCTCTCTACACTGACACACTCTCTCTACACCGACACACTCTCTACACTGACACACTCTCTCTACACTGACACACTCTCTACACTGACACACTCTCTACACTGACACACTCTCTACACTGACACACTCTCTACACTGACACACTCTACACTGACACACTCTCTACACTGACACACTCTCTACACTGACACACTCTCTACACTGACACACTCTCTACACTGACACACTCTCTACACTGACACACTCTCTACACTGACACACTCTCTCTACACTGACACACTCTCTACACTGACACACTACACTGACACACTCTCTACACTGACACACTCTCTACACTGACACACTCTCTACACTGACACACTCTCTCTACACTGACACACTCTCTACACCGACACACTCTCTACACTGACACACTCTCTACACTGACACACTCTCTACACTGACACACTCTCTACACTGACACACTCTCTCTACACTGACACACTCTCTCTACACTGACACACTCTCTACACCGACACACTCTCTACACCGACACACTCTCTACACTGACACACTCTCTACACTGACACACTCTCTACACTGACAAACTCTCTACACTGACACACTCTCAACACTGACACACTCTCTACACTGACACACTCTCTACACTGACACACTCTCTACACCGACACACTCTACACTGACACACTCTCTACACTGACACACTCTCTACACTGACACACTCTCTCTACACTGACACACTCTCTACACTGACACACTCTCTACACTGACACACTCTCTCTACACTGACACACTCTCTCTACACTGACACACTCTCTACACCGACACACTCTCTACACTGACACTCTCTCTACACTGACACACTCTCTACACTGACACACTCTCTACACTGACACACTCTCTCTACACTGACAACTCTCTCTACACTGACACACTCTCTCTACACTGACACACTCTCTACACTGACACACTCTCTACACTGACACACTCTCTACACTGACACACTCTCTACACTGACACACTCTCTCTACACTGACACACTCTCTACACCGACACACTCTCTACACTGACACACTCTCTACACTGACACACTCTCTCAACACCGACACACTCTCTCTACACTGACACACTCTCTACACTGACACTCTCTCTACACTGACACACTCTCTACACTGACACTCTCTCTACACTGACACTCTCTCTACACTGACACACTCTCAACACTGACACAATCTCTCTGCACTGACACACTCTCTCTACACCGACACACTCTCTCTACACTGACACACTCTCTCTACACCGACACACTCTCTACACCGACACACTCTCTACACCGACACACTCTCTACACCGACACACTCTCTACACTGACACACTCTCTACACTGACACACTCTCTACACTGACACACTCTCTACACTGACACACTCTCTCTACACTGACACACTCTCACACTGACACACTCTCTACACTGACACACTCTCTACACTGACACACTCTCTACACTGACACACTCTCTACACTGACACACTCTCTACACTGACACACTCTCTCTACACTGACACACTCTCTACACTGACACACTCTCTACACCGACACACTCTCTACACTGACACACTCTCTACACTGACACTCTCTACACTGACACACTCTCTCTACACCGACACACTCTCTCTACACTGACACACTCTCTCTACACCGACACACTCTCTACACCGACACACTCTCTCTACACCGACACACTCTCTACACTGACACACTCTCTACACTGACACACTCTCTACACTGACACACTCTTCTACACTGACACACTCTCTACACCGACACACTCTCTCTACACCGACACACTCTCTACACTGACACACTCTCTACACCGACACACTCTCAACACTGACACTCTCTCTACACTGACACACTCTCTACACAGACACACTCTCTCTACACTGACACACTCTCTACACTGACACACTCTCTCTACACTGACACACTCTCTACACTGACACACTCTCTACACCGACACACTCTCTACACCGACACACTCTCTCTACACTGACACACTCTCAACACTGACACACTCTCTACACTGACACACTTTCTACACTGACACACTGACTGACACACTCTCTACACTGACACACTCTCTACACTGACACACTCTCAACACTGACACACTCTCTACACTGACACACTCTCTACACTGACACACTCTCTACACCGACACACTCTCTACACTGACACACTGACACACTCTCTACACTGACACACTCTCTACACTGACACACTCTCTACACTGACACACTCTCTACACTGACACACTCTCTACACTGACACACTTCTACACTGACACACTCTCTACACTGACACACTCTCAACACTGACACACTTCTCTACACTGACACACTCTTCTACACTGACACACTCTCTCTACACTGACACACTTCACACCGACACACTCTCTACACCGACACACTCTCTACACTGACACACTGACACACACTTCTACACTGACACACTCTCTACACTGACACACTCTCTCTACACTGACACACTCTCTCTACACTGACACACTCTCTACACTGACACACTCTCTCTACACCGACACACTCTCTACACCGACACACTCTCTACACTGACACACTCTCTACACTGACACACTCTCTACACTGACACACTCTCTACACTGACACACTCTCTACACTGACACACTCTCTACACTGACACACTCTCTACACTGACACACTCTCTCTACACTGACACACTCTCTACACTGACACACTCTCTACACTGACACACTCTCTACACTGACACACTCTCTCTACACTGACACACTCTCTCTACACTGACACACTCTCTACACCGACACACTCTCTACACTGACACACTCTCTACACTGACACACTCTCTACACTGACACACTCTCTCTACACTGACACACTCTCTCTACACTGACACACTCTACACTGACACACTGACACTGACACTTCTCTACACTGACACACTCTCTACACTGACACACTCTCTACACTGACACACTCTCTACACTGACACACTCTCTACACCGACACACTCTCTACACTGACACACTCTCTACACTGACACACTCTCTACACTGACACACTCTCTACACTGACACACTCTCTCTACACCGACACACTCTCTACACTGACACACTCTCTACACTGACACACTCTCTACACTGACACACTCTCTACACTGACACACTCTCTACACTGACACACTCTCTCTACACTGACACACTCTCTACACTGACACACTCTCTACACTGACACACTTCTCTACACTGACACACTCTCTCTACACTGACACACTCTCTACACTGACACACTCTCTAACACTGACACACTCTCTACACTGACACACTCTCTACACTGACACACTCTCTACACTGACACACTCTCTCTACACTGACACACTCTCTACACTGACACACTCTCTCTACACCGACACACTCTCTACACCGACACACTCTCTACACCGACACACTCTCTACACTGACACACTCTCTACACTGACACACTCTCTACACTGACACACTCTCTACACTGACACACTCTCTACACTGACACACTCTCTACACTGACACACTCTCTCTACACTGACACTCTCTACACTGACACACTCTCTACACTGACACACTCTCTACACTGACAAACTCTCTACACTGACACACTCTCTCTACACTGACACACTCTCTCTACACCGACACACTCTCTCTACACTGACACACTCTCTCTACACCGACACACTCTCTACACCGACACACTCTCTACACTGACACACTCTCTACACTGACACACTCTCTACACTGACACACTCTCTACACTGACACACTCTCTCTACACTGACACACTCTCTACACTGACACACTCTCGACACTGACACTGTTCTACACTGACACACTTTCTACACAGACACACACTCTCACTGACACACTCTCTACACCGACACACTTCTCACTGACACACTTCTACACTGACACACTTCTACACTGACACACTTCTCTACACTGACACACTCTCTACACTGACACACTCTCTACACTGACACACTTCTACACTGACACACTCTCTCTACACTGACACACTCTCAACACTGACACACTCTCTACACTGACACACTCTCTACACTGACACACTCTCTACACTGACACACTCTCTACACCGACACACTCTCTACACTGACACACTCTCTACACTGACACACTCTCTACACTGACACACTCTCTCTACACTGACACACTCTCTCTACACCGACACACTCTCTACACTGACACACTCTCTACACTGACACACTCTCTACACTGACACACTCTCTACACTGACACACTCTCTACACTGACACACTCTCTCTACACTGACACACTCTCTACACTGACACACTCTCTACACTGACACACTCTCTACACTGACACACTCTCTCTACACTGACACACTCTCTACACTGACACACTCTCTACACTGACACACTCTCTACACTGACACACTCTCTACACTGACACACTCTCTACACTGACACACACTCTTCTACACTGACACACTCTCTACACTGACACACTCTCTACACTGACACACTCTCTCTACACTGACACACTCTCAACACTGACACACTCTCTCTACACTGACACACTCTCTACACCGACACACTCTCTACACTGACACACTCTCTACACTGACACACTCTCTACACTGACACACTTTCTACACTGACACACTTCTACACTGACACACTTCTACACTACACTGACACTTGACACACTCTCAACACTGACACACTCTCTACACTGACACACTCTCTACACTGACACACTTCTACACTGACACACTTCTACACTGACACACTTCTCTACACTGACACACTTCTCTACACTGACACACTCTCTACACTGACACACTCTCTACACTGACACACTCTCTACACTGACACACTCTCTACACTGACACACTCTCTACACTGACACACTTCTCTACACTGACACACTCTCTACACTGACACACTTCTCTACACTGACACACTTCTACACTGACACACTCTCTACACTGACACACTCTCTACACTGACACACTCTCTACACTGACACACTCTCTACACTGACACACTTCTACACTGACACACTTCTACACTGACACACTTCTCTACACTGACACACTTTCTACACTGACACACTCTCTACACTGACACACTTCTCTACACTGACACACTTCTACACCGACACACTTCTCACACTGACACACTTCTACACTGACACACTCTCTACACTGACACACTCTCTACACTGACACACTCTCTACACTGACACACTTCTACACTGACACACTCTCTCTACACTGACACACTTCTACACTGACACACTCTACACTGACACACTTCTACACTGACACACTTCTACACTGACACACACTCTACACTGACACACTCTCTCTACACTGACACACTCTCTACACTGACACACTCTCTCTACACCGACACACTCTCTACACTGACACACTCTCTACACTGACACACTTCTACACTGACACACTCTCTCTACACTGACACACTCTCTACACTGACACACTGACACTGACACACTCTCTACACTGACACACTTCTCTACACTGACACACTCTCTACACTGACACACTCTCTACACCGACACACACTCTCTACACTGACACACTCTACACTGACACACTCTCTACACTGACACACTTCTACACTGACACACTTCTCTACACTGACACACTCTCTACACTGACACACTCTCTACACTGACACACTTCTACACTGACACACTCTCTTACACTGACACACTCTCTACACTGACACACTCTCTACACTGACACACTCTCTCTCACTGACACACTGACACTGACACACTTCTACACTGACACACTCTCACACTGACACACTCTCTACACTGACACACTCTCTACACTGACACACTCTCTCTACACTGACACACTCTCTACACCGACACACTTTCTACACTGACACACTTTCTCACTGACACACACTCTCTACACTGACACACTTCTACACTGACACACTTCTACACTGACACACTTCTCTACACTGACACACTCTCTACACTGACACACTTCTACACTGACACACTTCTACACTGACACACTCTCTACACTGACACACTCTCTACACTGACACACTCTCTCTACACTGACACACTCTCTACACTGACACACTCTCTACACTGACACACTCTCTACACTGACACACTTCTACACTGACACACTCTCTCTACACTGACACACTCTCACTGACACCTCTACACTGACACACTCTCTACACTGACACTGACTGACACACTCTCTACACTGACACACTCTCTCTACACTGACACACTCTCTACACTGACACACTCTCTACACTGACACACTTCTACACTGACACACTCTCTACACTGACACACTTCTACACTGACACACTTCTCTACACTGACACACTCTACACTGACACACTCTCTACACTGACACACTCTACACTGACACACTCTCTACACTGACACACTTCTCTACACTGACACACTCTCTACACTGACACACTTCTACACTGACACTGACACACTTCTACACCGACACACTCTCTACACTGACACACTCTCTACACTGACACACTCTCTACACTGACACACTCTCTACACCGACACACTCTCTACACCGACACACTCTCTACACTGACACACTCTCTACACTGACACACTCTCTACACTGACACACTCTCTCTACACTAACACACTCTCTACACTGACACACTCTCTCTACACTGACACACTCTCACTGACACACTCTCGACACTGACACACTCTCTACACCGACACACTCTCTACACCGACACACTCTCTACACTGACACACTCTCTACACTGACACACTCTCTACACTGACACACTTTACACTGACACACTTCTACACTGACACACTTTCTACACTGACACACTTCTACACTGACACACTCTTCTACACTGACACACTCTCTACACTGACACACTCTCAACACTGACACACTCTCTACACTGACACACTCTCTACACTGACACACTTTCTACACTGACACACTCTCTACACCGACACACTCTCTACACTGACACACTTCTCTACACTGACACACTCTCTACACTGACACACTCTCTACACTGACACACTCTCTACACTGACACACTTTCTCTACACTGACACACTCTCTACACTGACACACTCTCTACACTGACACACTTCTCTACACTGACACACTCTCTACACTGACACACTTCTACACTGACACACTCTCTACACTGACACACTCTCTACACTGACACACTCTCTACACTGACACACTTCTCTACACTGACACACTCTCTACACTGACACACTGAACACACACACTCTCTACACTGACACACTCTCTCTACACTGACACACTCTCTCTACACTGACACACTCTCTTACACCGACACACTCTCTACACTGACACACTCTCTACACTGACACACTCTCTACACTGACACACTCTCTACACTGACACACTCTCTACACTGACACACTCTCTACACTGACACACTCTCTACACTGACACACTCTCACTGACACACTCTCTACACTGACACACTCTCTACACTGACACTCTCTACACTGACACACTCTCTACACTGACACACTCTCTACACTGACACACTCTCTACACTGACACACTTCTCACTGACACACTCTCTACACTGACACACTCTCTACACTGACACACTCTCTACACTGACACACTCTCTCTACACTGACACACTCTCTACACTGACACACTCTCTACACTGACACACTCTCTACACTGACACACTCTCTACACTGACACACTCTCTACACTGACACACTCTCTACACTGACACACTCTCTACACTGACACACTCTCTACACTGACACACTCTCTACACTGACACACTCTCTACACTGACACACTCTCTACACTGACACTCTCTACACTGACACACTTCTACACTGACACACTCTCTACACTGACACACTCTCTACACTGACACACACTCTACACTGACACACTTCTACACTGACACACTCTCTACACTGACACATCTCTACACTGACACACTTCTACACTGACACACTTTCTACACTGACACACTTCTACACTGACACACTCTCTACACTGACACACTCTCTACACTGACACACTCTCTACACTGACACTGACACACTTCTACACTGACACACTCTCTACACTGACACACTCTCTACACTGACACACTCTCTACACTGACACACTCTCTACACTGACACACTCTCTACACTGACACACTCTCTACACTGACACACTTCTACACTGACACACTCTCTACACTGACACACTTCTACACTGACACACTCTCTACACTGACACACTCTCTACACTGACACACTCTCTGACACACTCTCTACACTGACACACTCTCTACACTGACACACTCTCTACACTGACACACTCTCTCTACACTGACACACTCTTCTACACCGACACACTCTCTACACTGACACACTTCTCTACACTGACACACTCTCTACACTGACACACTCTCTACACTGACACACTCTCTACACTGACACACTCTCTACACTGACACACTCTCTACACTGACACACTCTCTACACTGACACACTCTCTACACTGACACACTCTCTACACTGACACACTCTCTACACTGACACTTCTCTACACTGACACACTCTCTACACTGACACACTCTCTACACTGACACACTCTCTACACTGACACACTTCTACACTGACACACTTTCTACACTGACACACTCTCTACACTGACACACTTCTCTACACTGACACACTTCTACACTGACACACTCTCTACACTGACACACTCTTCTACACTGACACACTCTCTACACTGACACACTCTCTGACACTCTCTACACTGACACACTCTACACTGACACACTTCTACACTGACACACTCTCTACACTGACACACTTCTCTACACTGACACACTCTACACTGACACACTCTCTCTACACTGACACTTCTCTACACTGACACACTCTCTACACTGACACACTTCTCTACACTGACACACTCTCTCTACACCGACACACTTCTACACTGACACACTTCTACACTGACACACTTCTACACTGACACACTCTCTACACTGACACACTTTCTACACTGACACACTTCTACACTGACACACTTCTACACTGACACACTCTCTACACTGACACACTCTCTACACTGACACACTTTCTACACTGACACACTCTCTACACTGACACTACTTCTACACTGACACACTCTCTACACTGACACACTTTCTACACCGACACACTTTCTACACTGACACACTCTCTACACTGACACACTCTCTACACTGACACACTCTACACTGACACACTTCTACACTGACACACTTCTACACTGACACACTTTCTACACTGACACACTTCTCTACACTGACACACTTCTACACTGACACACTTCTCTACACTGACACACTCTCTCTACACTGACACACTCTCTACACTGACACACTTCTACACTGACACACTTCTACACTGACACACTCTACACTGACACACTCTCTACACTGACACACTCTCTACACCGACACACTTCTACACTGACACACTTCTACACTGACACACTTCTACACTGACACACTTCTACACTGACACACTTCTACACTGACACACTCTCTACACTGACACACTTTCTACACTGACACACTTCTCTACACTGACACACTGTTCTACACTGACACACTTCTACACTGACACACTTTCTACACTGACACACTTCTCTACACTGACACACTCTCTACACTGACACACTCTACACTGACACACTCTCTACACTGACACACTCTCTACACTGACACACTCTCTACACTGACACACTCTCTACACTGACACACTCTCTCTACACTGACACACTCTCTCTACACTGACACACTCTCTACACTGACACACTCTCTACACTGACACACTCTCTACTGACACACTGACACACACACTCTCTACACTGACACACTCTCTACACTGACACACTCTCTACACTGACACACTCTCTACACTGACACACTCTCTCTACACTGACACACTCTCTACACTGACACACTCTCTACACTGACACACTCTCTACACTGACACACTCTCTACACTGACACACTCACACTGACACACTCTACACTGACACACTTCTACACTGACACACTCTCTACACTGACACACTCTCTACACTGACACACTCTTCTACACTGACACACTCTCTCTACACTGACACACTCTCTACACTGACACACTCTCTACACCGACACACTCTCTACACTGACACACTCTCTACACCGACACACTTCTCTACACTGACACACTCTTCTACACTGACACACTCTCTACACTGACACACTTCTCTACACTGACACACTTCTACACTGACACACTCTCTACACTGACACACACTCTCTACACTGACACACTCTCTACACTGACACACTCTCTACACTGACACACTCTCTACACTGACACACTCTCTACACTGACACACTCTCTACACTGACACACTCTCTCTACTGACACACTCTCTACACTGACACACTTCTACACTGACACACTTCTCTACACTGACACACTTCTACACCGACACACTTCTACACTGACACACTCTCTACACTGACACACTTTCTACACTGACACACTTTCTACACTGACACACTCTCAACACTGACACACTTCTACACCGACACACTTTCTACACTGACACACTTCTACACTGACACACTCTCTACACTGACACACTCTCTCAACACTGACACACTTTCTCACACTGACACACTCTCTACACTGACACACTTCTACACTGACACTTTCTACACTGACACACTTTCTACACTGACACACTCTCTACACTGACACACTCTCTACACTGACACACTCTCTACACTGACACACTCTCTACACCGACACACTCTCTACACTGACACACTCTCTACACTGACACACTTCTACACTGACACACTTCTCGACACTGACACACTTTCTTCTACACCGACACACTCTCTACACTGACACACTTTCTACACTGACACACTCTCTACACTGACACACTTCTACACTGACACTCTCTACACTGACACACTCTCTACACTGACACACTCTCTACACTGACACACTTCTCTACACTGACACACTCTTCTACACTGACACACTCTCTACACTGACACACTTTCTACACTGACACACTCTCTACACTGACACACTCTTCTACACTGACACACTCTCTACACTGACACACTTCTACACTGACACACTCTCTACACTGACACACTTCTACACTGACACACTTCTACACTGACACACTTTCTACACTGACACACTTCTACACTGACACACTCTCACACTGACACACTGACACACTCTCTACACTGACACACTTTCTACACTGACACACTTCTACACTGACACTGACACTGACACACTTCTACACTGACACACTTCTCTACACTGACACACTCTCTACACTGACACACTCTCTACACTGACACACACTCTCACACTGACACACTACACTGACACACTCTCTACACTGACACACTTCTACACTGACACACTTCTACACTGACACACTTCTACACTGACACACTTCTACACTGACACACTTCTACACTGACACACTCTCTACACTGACACACTCTCTACACTGACACACTTCTACACTGACACACTCTCTACACTGACACACTCTCTACACTGACACACTCTCTACACTGACACACTCTCTACACTGACACACTCTCTACACTGACACACTCTCTACACTGACACACTTCTCTACACTGACACACTTCTACACACTGACACACTCTCTACACTGACACACTCTCTACACTGACACACTCTCTACACTGACACACTCTCTACACTGACACACTCTCTACACTGACACACTTCTACACTGACACTGGATACACTGACACACTTCTACACTGACACACTTCTCTACACTGACACACTTTCTACACTGACACACTTCTACACCGACACACTCTCTACACTGACACACTTTCTACACTGACACACTCTCTACACTGACACACTCTCTACACTGACACACTTCTCTACACTGACACACTCTCTACACTGACACACTCTCTACACTGACACACTTTCTACACTGACACACTTCTCTACACTGACACACTCTCTACACTGACACACTCTCTCTTCTACACTGACACACTCTACACTGACACACTCTCTACACTGACACACTTCTACACTGACACACTCTCTACACTGACACACTCTCTACACTGACACACTCTCTACACTGACACACTCTCTCTACACTGACACACTTCTACACTGACACACTTCTACACTGACACACTCTCTACACTGACACACTCTTCTCTACACTGACACACTCTCTACACTGACACACTCTCTACACTGACACACTCTTCTACACTGACACACTCTCTACACTGACACACTCTCTACACTGACACACTCTCTACACTGACACACTTCTACACTGACACACTTCTACACTGACACACTCTCTACACTACACACACCGACACACTCTCTACACTGACACACTCTCTACACTGACACACTCTCTACACTGACACACTCTCTCTACACTGACACACTCTCTACACCGACACACTCTCTACACTGACACACTCTCTACACTGACACACTCTCTACACTGACACACTTCTACACTGACACACTTCTACACTGACACACTTCTACACTGACACACTCTACACCGACACACTCCTCTACACTGACACACTCTCTACACTGACACACTCTCTACACTGACACACTCTCTACACTGACACACTCTCTACACTGACACACTTCTCTACACTGACACACTCTCTCTACACTGACACACTTCACACTGACACACTCTCTACACTGACACACTCTCTACACTGACACACTTTCTACACTGACACACTCTCTACACCGACACACTCTCTACACTGACACACTCTCTACACTGACACACTCTCTACACTGACACACTCTCTACACTGACACACTCTACACTGACACACTTCTACACTGACACACTTCTACACTGACACACTCTCTACACTGACACACTCTTCTACACTGACACACTTTCTACACTGACACACTCTCTACACTGACACACTCTCTACACCGACACACTTCTACACTGACACACTTCACTCTCTACACTGACACACTTCTACACTGACACACTTTCTACACTGACACACTTCTACACTGACACACTCTCTACACTGACACACTTCTACACTGACACACTCTCTACACTGACACACTCTACACTGACACACTCTCTACACTGACACACTCTACACTGACACACTTTCTCTACACTGACACACTTCTACACTGACACACTTCTCTACACTGACACACTCTCTACACTGACACACTTCTCTACACTGACACACTCTCTACACTGACACACTCTCTCTACACTGACACACTCTCTACACTGACACACTTCTACACTGACACACTTCTACACTGACACACTTCTACACTGACACACTTCTACACTGACACACTTCTACACTGACACACTCTCTACACTGACACACTCTCTACACTGACACACTTCTCTACACTGACACACTTCTACACTGACACACTTCTACACTGACACACTCTCTACACTGACACACTTCTACACTGACACACTTCTACACTGACACACTTTCTACACTGACACACACTCTCTACACTGACACACTCTCTACACTGACACACTTCTACACCGACACACTCTCTACACTGACACACTTCTACACTGACACACTTCTACACTGACAAACTTTCTACACTGACACACTCTCTACACTGACACACTTTCTACACTGACACACTTCTACACTGACACACTTTCTACACTGACACACTTTCTACACTGACACACACTTCTACACCGACACACTTTCTACACTGACACACTCTACACTGACACACTTCTACACCGACACACTTCTACACTGACACACTTTCTACACTGACACACTTTCTACACTGACACACTCTCACTGACACTGACACTGACACTTCTACACTGACACACTCTCTACACTGACACACTCTCTACACTGACACACTTTCTACACTGACACACTTCTACACTGACACACTTCTCTACACTGACACACTCTCTACACTGACACACTCTCTCTACACCGACACACTCTCTACACTGACACACTCTCTACACTGACACACTCTCTACACTGACACACTCTCTACACTGACACACTCTCTCTACACTGACACACTCTCAACACTGACACACTCTCTACACTGACACACTCTCTCTACACTGACACACTCTCTACACTGACACACTCTCTACACCGACACACTCTCTACACCGACACACTCTCTACACTGACACACTCTCTACACTGACACACTCTCTACACTGACACACTCTCTCTACACTGACACACTCTCTACACTGACACACTCTCTCTACACTGACACACTCTCTCTACACTGACACACTCTCTACACTGACACACTTCTACACTGACACACTCTCTACACTGACACACTTCTACACTGACACTGATACACTGACACACTCTCTACACTGACACACTTACACTGACACACACTCTACACTGACACTTCTACACTGACACACTCTCTACACTGACACACTTGACACACTTTCTACACTGACACACTTCTCTACACTGACACACTCTCTACACTGACACACTTCTACACTGACACACTCTCTACACTGACACACTCTCTACACTGACACACTCTCTACACTGACACACTTTCTACACTGACACACTTCTACACTGACACACTTTCTACACTGACACACTTTCTCACTGACACACTTCTACACTGACACACTTCTACACTGACACACTTCTACACTGACACACTCTCTACACTGACACACTTCTACACTGACACACTTCTACACTGACACACTTCTACACTGACACACTTCTCTACACCGACACACTCTCTACACCGACACACTCTCTACACTGACACACTTCTCTACACTGACACACTTCTACACTGACACACTTTCTACACTGACACACTCTCTACACTGACACACTCTTCTACACTGACACACTTCTACACTGACACACTTCTACACTGACACACTTTCTACACTGACACACTTCTCTACACTGACACACTTTCTACACTGACACACTCTCTCTACACTGACACTCTCTCTACACTGACACACTCTCTACACTGACACTTTCTACACTGACACACTCTCTACACTGACACACTCTCTACACTGACACACTCTCTACACTGACACACTCTCTACACTGACACACTTCTACACTGACACACTCTACACTGACACACTTCTACACTGACACACTACACTGACACACTTCTCTACACTGACACACTCTCTACACTGACACACTCTCTCTACACCGACACACTCTCTACACTGACACACTCTCTACACTGACACACTTCTACACTGACACACTCTCTACACTGACACACTCTCTACACTGACACACTCTCTACACTGACACACTCTCTACACTGACACACTCTTCTACACTGACACACTCTCTCACACCGACACACTCTCTACACTGACACACTTCTCAACACTGACACACTCTCTACACTGACACACTCTCTACACTGACACACTTCTACACTGA
Source organism: Oncorhynchus keta (assembly GCF_023373465.1). NCBI lineage: Eukaryota > Metazoa > Chordata > Actinopteri > Salmoniformes > Salmonidae > Oncorhynchus > Oncorhynchus keta. The sequence goes on from NC_068428.1 coordinate 27,008,333, forward strand.
CACACTCTCTACACTGACACACTCTCTACACTGACACACTTTCTACACTGACACACTTCTACACTGACACTTCTCTACACTGACACACTTCTACACTGACACACTTTCTACACTGACACACTCTCTACACTGACACACTCTCTACACTGACACACTCTCTACACTGACACACTTCTACACTGACACACTCTCTACACTGACACACTCTCTACACTGACACACTCTCTACACCGACACACTCTCTACACTGACACACTTTCTACACTGACACACTTTCTACACTGACACACTTCTCACACTGACACACTTCTACACTGACACACTCTCTACACTGACACACTCTCTACACTGACACACTTCACACTGACACACTTTACACTGACACACTTTCTACACTGACACACTTTCTACACTGACACACTTCTACACTGACACACTCTTCTACACTGACACACTTACACTGACACACTTCTACACTGACACACTCTCAACACTGACACACTTCTCTACACTGACACACTTCTCTACACTGACACACTTTTACACTGACACACTCTCTACACTGACACACTTTCTACACTGACACTTTCTACACTGACACACTTTCTACACTGACACACTCTCTACACTGACACACTTCTACACTGACACACTCTCTACACTGACACACTTTCTACACTGACACACTCTCTACACTGACACACTCTCTACACTGACACACTTCTACACTGACACACTCTCTACACTGACACACTCTCTACACTGACACACTCTCTACACTGACACACTCTTCTACACTGACACACTCTCTACACTGACACACTTCTCTACACTGACACACTTCTACACTGACACACTCTCTACACTGACACACTTCTCACTGACACAACTGACACTGACACACTTCTACACCGACACACTCTCTACACTGACACACTCTCTACACTGACACACTCTCTACACTGACACACTCTCTTCTCTACACTGACACACTCTCTACACTGACACACTTTCTCACTTTCTACACTGACACACTTTCTACACTGACACACTTCTCTACACTGACACACTTTCTACACTGACACACTTTCACTGACACTGACACACTCTCTACACTGACACACTCTTCTACACTGACACACTTCTACACTGACACACTTTCTACACTGACACACTCTTCAACACTGACACACTTTCTACACTGACACACTCTCTACACTGACACACTCTCTACACTGACACTGACACACACACTCTACACTGACACACTCTCTACACTGACACACTCTCTACACTGACACACTCTCTCTACACTGACACACTCTCTCTACACTGACACACACTTTCTACACTGACACACTTTCTACACTGACACACTCTACACTGACACACTCTCTACACTGACACACTCTCTACACTGACACACTCTCTACACTGACACACTCTCTACACTGACACACTCTCTACACTGACACACTCTCTACACTGACACACTCTACACTGACACACTCTCTACACTGACACACTCTCTACACTGACACACTCTCTACACTGACACACTCTCTACACTGACACACTTCTACACTGACACACTTCTCTACACTGACACACTTCTACACTGACACACTTCTACACTGACACACTCTCTACACTGACACACTCTCTACACTGACACACTCTCTACACTGACACACTTTCTACACTGACACACTTTCTACACTGACACACTTCTACACTGACACACTTCTACACTGACACACTTCTCTACACTGACAAACTTTCTACACTGACACACTTTCTACACTGACACACTTCTACACTGACACACTTGACACCGACACTTTCTACACTGACACACTTCTACACTGACACACTTCTACACTGACACACTTCTTCTACACTGACACACTTTCTACACTGACACACTTCTACACTGACACACTTCTACACTGACACACTTTCTACACTGACACACTTTCTACACTGACACACTTTTACACTGACACACTTCTACACTGACACACTTCTACACTGACACACTTCTACACTGACACACTCTCTACACTGACACACTTCTACACTGACACACTTTCTACACTGACACACTCTCTACACTGACACACTTTCTACACTGACACACTTCTACACTGACACACTTCTACACTGACACACTCTACACTGACACACTCTCTACACTGACACACTTTCTACACTGACACACTCTCTACACTGACACACTTCTACACTGACACACTTTCTACACTGACACACTCTCTCTACACTGACACACTTTCTACACTGACACACTCTCTACACTGACACACTCTCTACACTGACACACTTCTACACTGACACACTTCTACACTGACACACTTTCTACACTGACACACTCTCTACACTGACACACTTTCTACACTGACACACTTCTACACTGACACACTGACACACTTTCTACACTGACACACTTTCTACACTGACACACTTCTACACTGACACACTTCTACACCGACACACACTGACACACTTCTACACTGACACACTTCACACTCTCTACACTGACACACTCTCTACACTGACACACTCTCTACACTGACACACTTCTACACTGACACACTCTCTACACTGACACACTCTCTACACTGACACTCTTCTACACTGACACACTCTCTACACTGACACTCTTTCTACACTGACACACTCTCTACACTGACACACTCTCTACACTGACACACTTCTACACTGACACACTTCTACACTGACACACTTCTACACTGACACACTTCTACACTGACACACTTCTACACTGACACACTTCTACACTGACACACTTCTACACTGACACACTTCTACACTGACACACTTCTCTACACTGACACACTCTCTACACTGACACACTCTCTACACTGACACACTTCTCACACTGACACACTCTCTCTACACTGACACACTTCTCTACACTGACACACTCTCTCTACACTGACACACTTCTACACTGACACACTCTCTACACTGACACACTCTCTACACTGACACACTTTCTACACTGACACACTTCTACACTGACACACTTCTCTACACTGACACACTCTTTCTACACTGACACACTCTCTACACTGACACACTTCTACACTGACACACTTTCTACACTGACACACTTCTACACCGACACACTCTACACTGACACACTCTACACTGACACTGACACACTTCTACACTGACACACTTTCTACACTGACACACTCTCTACACTGACACACTTCTACACTGACACACTTTCTACACTGACACACTTCTACACTGACACACTTCTACACTGACACACTTCTACACTGACACACTTCTACACTGACACACTCTTCTACACTGACACACTCTCACACTGACACACTTCTACACTGACACACTCTCTACACTGACACACTTCTACACTGACACACTCTCTACACTGACACTTTCTACACTGACACACTCTCTACACTGACACACTCTCTACACTGACACACTTCTACACTGACACACTTCTCTACACTGACACTGACTACACTGACACTTTCTACACTGACACACTCTCTACACTGACACACTTTCTACACTGACACACTTCTACACTGACACACTTTCTACACTGACACTTCTACACACTTTCTACACTGACACACTCTCTCTACACTGACACACTTCTACACTGACACACTTCTCTACACTGACACACTTCTACACTGACACACTCTCTACACTGACACACTTCTCTACACTGACACACTCTCTACACTGACACACTTCTACACTGACACACTTCTACACTGACACACTCTCTACACTGACACACTCTCTACACTGACACACTTCTACACTGACACACTTCTACACTGACACACTCTTCTACACTGACACACTCTCTACACTGACACACTTCTACACTGACACACTCTCTCTACACTGACACACTTCTACACTGACACACTTTCTACACTGACACACTTTCTACACTGACACACTTTCTCTACACTGACACACTTCTACACTGACACACTTCTCTACACTGACACACTTCTACACTGACACTTACACTGACACACTTTCTACACTGACACACTTCTACACTGACACACTTTCTACACTGACACACTTTCTACACTGACACACTTCTCACACTGACACACTCTCTACACTGACACACTTCTACACTGACACACTCTCTACACTGACACACTTCTACACTGACACACTCTCTACACTGACACACTTCTACACTGACACACTTTCTACACTGACACACTTTCTACACTGACACACTTACACTGACACACTTCTCTACACTGACACACTTCTACACTGACACACTTTCTACACTGACACACTTCTACACTGACACACTTCTACACTGACACACTTCTACACTGACACACTCTCTACACTGACACACTTCTACACTGACACACTTCTCTACACTGACACACTCTCTACACCGACACACTTTCTACACTGACACACTTCTACACTGACACACTTTCTACACTGACACACTTCTCACACACTTGACACTTCTCTACACTGACACACTTTCTACACTGACACACTTCTACACTGACACACTCTCTACACTGACACACTTTCTACACTGACACACTTTCACTGACACACTTTCTACACTGACACACTTCTCACACACACTTCTACACTGACACACTCTCTACACTGACACACTCTCTACACTGACACACTCTCTACACTGACACACTTCTACACTGACACACTTTCTACACTGACACACTTTCTACACTGACACACTTTCAACACTGACACACTTTCTACACTGACACACTTTCTACACTGACACACTTTCTACACCGACACAACTTTCTACACTGACACACTTTCTACACTGACACACTCTCTACACTGACACACTCTCTACACTGACACACTTTCTACACTGACACACTTCTACACTGACACACTTTCTACACTGACACACTTCTACACTGACACACTTTCTACACTGACACACTCTACACTGACACACTTTCTACACTGACACACTTTCTACACTGACACACTTCTACACTGACACACTTTCTACACTGACACACTTTCTACACTGACACACTTCTACACTGACACACTTTCTACACTGACACACTTTCTACACTGACACACTTCTACACACTGACACACTTTCTACACTGACACACTTTCTACACTGACACACTTCTACACTGACACACTTTCTACACTGACACACTTCTACACTGACACACTTTCTACACTGACACACTCTCTACACTGACACACTCTCTACACTGACACACTTCTACACTGACACACTTCTACACTGACACACTGACACACACACTTCTCTACACTGACACACTCTCTACACTGACACACTTTCTACACTGACACACTTTCTACACTGACACACTTCTCACTGACACACTTCACACTGACACTTTCTACACTGACACACTTCTCTACACTGACACACTTTCTACACTGACACACTTCTACACTGACACACTTCTACACTGACACACTTCTACACTGACACACTTCTACACTGACACACTTCTACACTGACACACTCTCTACACTGACACACTTCTACACTGACACACTTCTACACTGACACTTCTACACTGACACACTTTCTACACTGACACACTCACACTTCTACACTGACACACTTTCTACACTGACACACTTTCTACACTGACACACTTCTCTACACTGACACACTTTCTTCACACTGACACACTTTCTACACTGACACACTTTCTACACTGACACACTTCTACACTGACACACTTTCTACACTGACACACTTTCTACACTGACACACTTCTCTACACTGACACACTTTCTACACTGACACACTCTCTACACTGACACACTTTCTACACTGACACACTTCTACACTGACACACTTCTACACTGACACACTTCTCTACACTGACACACTTTTCTACACTGACACACTTTCTACACTGACACACTCTCTACACTGACACACTTTCTACACTGACACACTTTCTACACTGACACACTTTCTACACTGACACACTTCTACACTGACACACTTTCTACACTGACACACTTCTCTACACTGACACACACTTCTACACTGACACACTTTCTACACTGACACACTTCTCTACACTGACACACTTCTACACTGACACACTTTCTACACTGACACACTTCTACACTGACACACTTTCTCACTGACACTGACACACTTCTACACTGACACACTTCTACACTGACACACTTTCTACACTGACACACTTCTACACTGACACACTCTCTACACTGACACACTTCTCTACACTGACACACTTTCTACACTGACACACTTCTACACTGACACACTTTCTACACTGACACACTCTTCTACACTGACACACTTCTACACTGACACACTCTACACTGACACACTTTCTACACTGACACACTCTCTACACTGACACACTTCTACACTGACACACTTTCTACACTGACACACTGATCACTCTCTACACTGACACACTTCTACACTGACACACTTTCTACACTGACACACTTTCTACACTGACACACTTTCTACACTGACACACTTTCTACACTGACACACTTCTCTACACTGACACACTTCTCTACACTGACACACTTCTACACTGACACACTTTCTACACTGACACTTCTCTACACTGACACACTTTCTACACTGACACACTTTCTACACTGACACACTTCTACACTGACACACTCTCTACACTGACACACTCTCTACACTGACACACTTTCTACACTGACACACTGACACTGACACACTCTACACTGACACACTTTCTACACTGACACACTTTCTACACTGACACACTTTCTACACTGACACACTTTCTACACTGACACACTTTCTACACTGACACACTTCTACACTGACACTTTCTACACTGACACACTTTTGACACTACACTGACACACTTTCTACACTGACACACTTCTACACTGACACACTTTCTACACTGACACACTTCTACACTGACACACTTCTCTACACTGACACACTTCTCTACACTGACACACTTCTCTACACTGACACACTTCTACACTGACACACTCTCTACACTGACACACTCTCTACACTGACACACTCTCTACACTGACACACTTTCTCTACACTGACACACTTTCTACACTGACACACTCTCAACACTGACACACTTTCTACACTGACACACTTTCTACACTGACACACTTTCTACACTGACACACTTCTACACTGACACACTTCTACACTGACACACTCTCTACACTGACACACTTCTACACTGACACACTTCTACACTGACACACTGACACACTCTCTCTACACTGACACACTTCTCTACACTGACACACTTTCTACACTGACACACTTCTACACTGACACACTTTACACTGACACTTTTACACTGACACACTCTCTACACTGACACACTTTCTACACTGACACACTCTCTAACACTGACACACTTTCTACACTGACACACTCTCTACACTGACACACTCTCTACACTGACACACTTCTCTACACTGACACACTCTCTACACTGACACACTTTCTACACTGACACACTTCTACACTGACACACTCTCTACACTGACACACTTCTACACTGACACACTTCTACACTGACACTTCTACACTGACACACTTTCTACACTGACACACTTCTACACTGACACACTGACACTGACACTTCTACACTGACACACTTTCTACACTGACACACTTCTACACTGACACACTTCTACACTGACACACTCTCTACACTGACACACTGACTACACTGACACACTCTCTCTACACTGACACACTTTCTACACTGACACACTTTCTACACTGACACACTTCTACACTGACACACTTCTACACTGACACACTTTCTACACTGACACACTCTCTACACTGACACACTTCTCACACTGACACACTTTACACCGACACACTTTCTACACTGACACACTTTCTACACTGACACACTTCTACACTGACACACTTCTCTACACTGACACACTTTCTACACTGACACTTCTCTACACTGACACACTTTCTACACTGACACACTTCTACACTGACACACTTCTCTCTACACTGACACACTTCTACACTGACACACTTTCTACACTGACACACTTCTACACTGACACACTTCTACACTGACACACTTCTACACTGACACACTTTCTACACTGACACTACACTTTGACTACACTGACACACTTCTACACACTGACACACTTCTACACTGACACACTTCTACACTGACACACTTTCTACACTGACACACTTCTACACTGACACACTTCTACACTGACACACTTTCTACACTGACACACTTTCTACACTGACACACTTCTCTACACTGACACACTTCTACACTGACACACTTTCTACACTGACACACTGACACACTCTCTACACTGACACACTTCTACACTGACACACTTTCTACACTGACACACTCTCAACACTGACACACTTCTCACACTGACACACTTCTACACTGACACACTTCTACACTGACACTTTCTACACTGACACACTTCTACACTGACACACTGACACTGACACTTTCTACACTGACACACTTTCTACACTGACACTTTCTACACTGACACACTTTCTACACTGACACACTTTCTACACTGACACACTTTCTACACTGACACACTTTTTACACTGACACACTTCTACACTGACACACTTTCTACACACACACTCTCTACACTGACACACTTTCTACACTGACACACTCTCTACACTGACACACTTCTACACTGACACACTTTCTACACTGACACACTTCTACACTGACACACTCTCTACACTGACACACTCTCTACACTGACACACTTTCTACACTGACACACTTCTACACTGACACACTTCTACACTGACACACTCTCTACACTGACACACTTTCTACACTGACACACTTCTACACTGACACACTTCTACACTGACACACTTTCTACACTGACACACTTCTACACTGACACACTTTCTACACTGACACTTTCTACACTGACACACTCTCTACACTGACACACTTTCTACACTGACACACTTTCTACACTGACACACTTCTACACTGACACACTTCTCTCTACACTGACACACTCTCTACACTGACACACTTCTACACTGACACACTTCTACACTGACACACTTTCTACACTGACACACTTTCTACACTGACACACTTCTACACTGACACACTTCTAACACTGACACACTTTCTACACTGACACACTTTCTACACTGACACACTTCTACACTGACACTTCTCTACACTGACACACTTTCTACACTGACACACTTTCTCTACACTGACACACTTTCTACACTGACACACTTCTACACTGACACACTTCTACACTGACACACTTCTACACTGACACTTTCTACACTGACACACTTTCTACACTGACACACTTTCTACACTGACACACTTCTACACTGACACACTTCTACACTGACACACTTTACACTGACACACTTCTACACTGACACACTGACACTGACACACTCTCTACACTGACACACTTTCTACACTGACACACTTTCTACACTGACACACTTTCTACACTGACACACTCTCTACACTGACACACTTCTCTACACTGACACACTCTCTACACTGACACACTTTCTACACTGACACACTTCTACACTGACACACTTTCTACACTGACACACTTCTACACTGACACACTTTCTACACTGACACACTTCTACACTGACACACTTCTACACTGACACACTTCTACACTGACACACTTCTACACTGACACACTTTCTACACTGACACACTTCTACACTGACACACTTTCTACACTGACACACTTCTCTACACTGACACACTTCTCTACACTGACACACTTTCTACACTGACACACTTCTACACTGACACACTTCTACACTGACACACTGACTGACACACTCTCTACACTGACACACTCTCTACACTGACACACTCTCTACACTGACACACTCTCTACACTGACACACTCTCTACACTGACACACTCTCTACACTGACACACTTTCTACACTGACACACTCTACACTGACACACTTCTCACACTGACACACTCTCTACACTGACACACTTTCTACACTGACACACTCTCTACACTGACACACTCTTCTACACTGACACACTCTCTACACTGACACACTTCTACACTGACACACTTTCTACACTGACACACTTCTACACTGACACACTTCTACACTGACACACTTCTACACTGACACACTTTCTACACTGACACACTTTCTACACTTTCTACACTGACACACTTTCTACACTGACACACTTTCTACACTGACACACACACTGACACACTTTCTACACTGACACACTTCTCACTGACACACTTCTACACTGACACACTTTCTACACTGACACACTTTCTACACTGACACACTTCTACACTGACACACTCTTTACACTGACACTGACACACTGACACACTTCTACACTGACACTTTCTACACTGACACACTTCTACACTGACACACTTTCTACACTGACACACTTTCAACACTGACACACTTCTACACTGACACACACTCTCTACACTGACACACTTCTACACTGACACACTTCTCTACACTGACACACTTCTCTACACTGACACACTTCTACACTGACACACTTTCTACACTGACACACTTTCTACACTGACACACTTTCTACACTGACACACTTCTACACTGACACACTTTCTACACTGACACACTTCTACACTGACACACTCTCTACACTGACACACTTTCTACACTGACACACTTCTCACTGACACTTTCTACACTGACACACTTCTACACTGACACACTTTCTACACTGACACACTTTCTACACTGACACACTTTCTACACTGACACACTTTCTACACTGACACACTCTCTACACTGACACACTTTCTACACTGACACACTTCTACACTGACACACTTCTACACTGACACACTCTCTACACTGACACACTCTCTACACTGACACACTTCTACACTGACACACTTTCTACACTGACACACTTTCTACACTGACACACTTCTACACTGACACACTTACACTGACTACACTGACACACTTTCTACACTGACACACTTTTACACTGACACACTTCTACACTGACACACTTCTACACTGACACACTTTCTACACTGACACACTTCTACACTGACACACTTTCTACACTGACACACTTTCTACACTGACACACTTCTACACTGACACACTTTCTACACTGACACACTTTCTACACTGACACACTTCTACACTGACACACTTCTACACTGACACACTTTCTACACTGACACACTTCTACACTGACACACTTTCTACACTGACACACTTTCTACACTGACACACTTCTTCACACTGACACACTTTCTACACTGACACACTTCTACACTGACACACTTCTACACTGACACACTTCTACACTGACACACTTTCTACACTGACACACTTTCTCTACACTGACACACTTCTCTACACTGACACACTTTCTACACTGACACACTTTCTACACTGACACACTTCTACACTGACACACTTTCTACACTGACACACTTCTCACACTGACACACTTTCTACACTGACACACTTTCTACACTGACACACTTCTACACTGACACACTTTCTACACTGACACACTCTCTACACTGACACACTTCTACACTGACACACTTCTACACTGACACACTTCTACACTGACACACTTCTACACTGACACACTTCTACACTGACACACTTTCTACACTGACACACTTCTACACTGACACACTTTCAACACTGACACTTTCTACACTGACACACTTCTACACTGACACACTTCTACACTGACACACTTTCTACACTGACACACTTCTCTACACTGACACACTTTCTACACTGACACACTTTCTACACTGACACACTTTCTACACTGACACACTTTCTACACTGACACACTTTCTACACTGACACACTTTCTACACTGACACTTTTACACTGACACACTTTCTACACTGACACACTTTCTACACTGACACACTTCTACACTGACACACTTTCTACACTGACACACTTTCTACACTGACACACTTCTACACTGACACTTTCTACACTGACACACTTTCTACACTGACACACTTTCTACACTGACACACTTTCTACACTGACACTTTCTACACTGACACACTCTCTACACTGACACACTTTCTACACTGACACACTTTCTACACTGACACACTTTCTACACTGACACACTTTCTACACTGACACACTTTCTACACTGACACACTTCTCTACACTGACACACTTTCTACACTGACACACTTTCTACACTGACACACTTCTACACTGACACACTTTCTACACTGACACACTTCTACACTGACACACTTTCTACACTGACACACTTCTACACTGACACACTTTTCTACACTGACACACTTCAACACTGACACACTTCTACACTGACACTGGACACACTTCTCTACACTGACACACTTCTCTACACTGACACACTTCTACACTGACACACTCTTCTACACTGACACACTTTACACTGACACACTTCTACACTGACACACTTCTACACTGACACACTTCTCTACACTGACACACTCTCTACACTGACACACTTTCTACACTGACACACTTCTACACTGACACACTCTCTACACTGACACACTTCTACACTGACACACTTCTACACTGACACACTTCTACACTGACACACTTTCTACACTGACACACTTTCTACACTGACACACTTTCTCAACACTGACACACTTCTACACTGACACACTTTCTACACTGACACACTTTCTACACTGACACACACTCTCTACACTGACACACTTCTACACTGACACACTTCTACACTGACACACTCTCTACACTGACACACTTTCTACACTGACACACTCTTCTACACTGACACACTTTCTACACTGACACACTTCTCTACACACCGACACACTCTTCTACACTGACACACTTCACACTGACACACTTCTACACTGACACACTTACACTGACACACTTCTACACTGACACACTTTCTACACTGACACACTTCTACACTGACACTTCTCTACACTGACACACTTCTACACTGACACTTTCTACACTGACACACTTCTACACTGACACACTTTCTACACTGACACTACTCTACACTGACACACTTTCTACACTGACACACTTCTACACTGACACACTTTCTACACTGACACACTTTCTACACTGACACACTCTTCTACACCGACACACTGACACTGACACACTCTCTACACTGACACACTTTCTACACTGACACACTTCTACACTGACACACTTCTACACTGACACACTTCTCTACACTGACACACTTTCTACACTGACACACACTCTACACTGACACACTTTCTACACTGACACACTCTCTACACTGACACACTCTCTACACTGACACACTTCTACACTGACACACTTTCTACACTGACACACTTCTACACTGACACTTTCTACACTGACACACTTTCTACACTGACACACTTTCTACACTGACACACTTTCAACACTGACACTTTTGACACTGACACTTTCTACACTGACACACTTCTACACTGACACACTTCTACACTGACACACTTTCTACACTGACACACTTTCTACACTGACACACTTTCTACACTGACACACTTTCTACACTGACACACTTTCTACACTGACACACTCTTACACTGACACACTTCTACACTGACACACTTCTACACTGACACACTGACACTGACACACTTCTCTACACTGACACACTTTCTACACTGACACACTTTCTACACTGACACACTTTCTACACTGACACACTTTCAACACACACTTCTACACTGACACACTTTCTACACTGACACACTTCTACACTGACACACTTTCTACACTGACACACTTTCTACACTGACACACTTCTACACTGACACACTTTCTACACTGACACACTTTCTACACTGACACACTCTCTACACTGACACACTTTCTACACTGACACACTTCAACACTGACACACTCTCTTCTACACTGACACACTTCTACACTGACACACTTTTCTACACTGACACACTTCTACACTGACACACTTTCTACACTGACACACTCTCTACACTGACACACTTTTCTACACTGACACACTTTCTACACTGACACACACTGACACACTTTCTACACTGACACACTTTCTACACTGACACACTTTTCTACACTGACACACTTCTACACTGACACACTTCTACACTGACACACTTTCTACACTGACACACTTCTACACTGACACACTCTCTACACTGACACACTTTCTACACTGACACACTCTCTACACTGACACACTCTCTACACTGACACACTTTCTACACTGACACACTTTCTACACTTTTCTACACTGACACACTTTCTACACTGACACACTTTCTACACTGACACACTTCTCTACACTGACACACTTCAACACTGACACACTTTCTACACTGACACACTTTCTACACTGACACACTTCAACACTGACACACTTCTACACTGACACACTTTCTACACTGACACACTTTCTACACTGACACACTTTCTACACTGACACACTTTCTACACTGACACACTTTCTACACTGACACACTTCTACACTGACACTTTCTACACTGACACACTTCTACACTGACACACTTCTCACTGACACACTGACACACTTCTACACTGACACACTTCTACACTGACACACTCTCTACACTGACACACTTTCTACACTGACACACTTCTCTACACTGACACACTTTCTACACTGACACACTTTCTACACTGACACACTCTGGTACACCGACACACTTTCTACACTGACACACTTTCTACACTGACACACTTCTACACTGACACACTCTACACTGACACACTTCTACACTGACACACTTTCTACACTGACACACTTTCTACACTGACACACTTCTACACTGACACACTTTCTACACTGACACACTCTCTACACTGACACACTTCTACACTGACACACTTTCTACACTGACACACTTCTACACTGACACACTTCTACACTGACACACTTCTCTACACTGACACACTTCTACACTGACACACTTTCTACACTGACACACTTTCTACACTGACACACTTCTACACTGACACTTCTACACTGACACACTTCTACACTGACACACTTTCTACACTGACACACTTCTACACTGACACACTTCTCACACTGACACACTCTCTACACTGACACACTTTCTACACTGACACACTTTCTACACTGACACACTTTCTACACTGACACACTTCTACACTGACACACTTTCTACACTGACACACTTTCTACACTGACACACTTTCTACACTGACACACTTTACACTGACACACTTTTCTACACTGACACACTTTCTACACTGACACACTTTCTACACTGACACACTTCTCTACACTGACACACTTTCTACACTGACACACTTCTACACTGACACACTTCTACACTGACACACTTTCTACACTGACACACTTTCTACACTGACACACTTCTACACTGACACACTTCTACACTGACACACTTTTACACTGACACACTTTCTACACTGACACACTTTCTACACTGACACACTTTCACACTGACACACTTTACACTGACACACTTTCTACACTGACACACTTTTACACTGACACACTTCTAACACTGACACACTTCTACACTGACACACTTTCTACACTGACACACTTTCTACACTGACACACTTCTTTGCTACACTGACACACTTCTACACTGACACACTTCTCTACACTGACACACTCTCTACACTGACACACTCTCTACACTGACACACTCTCTACACTGACACACTTTCTACACTGACACTGACACTGACACACTCTCTACACTGACACACTTTCTACACTGACACACTTCTACACTGACACACTTTCTACACTGACACACTCTCTACACTGACACACTTTCTACACTGACACACTTTCTACACTGACACACTCTACACTGACACACTTTCTACACTGACACACTTTCTACACTGACACACTTTCTACACTGACACACTTTCTACACTGACACACTTTCTACACTGACACACTTTCTACACTGACACACTTCTACACTGACACACTTTTACACTGACACACTTCTACACTGACACACTTCTACACTGACACTTTCTACACTGACACTCTCTACACTGACACACTTCTACACTGACACACTCTACACTGACACTTTACACTGACACACTTTCTACACTGACACACTTTCTACACTGACACACTTCTCTACACTGACACACTTTCTACACTGACACACTTCTACACTGACACACTTTCTACACTGACACACTTTCTACACTGACACACTTCTACACTGACACACTTTCTACACTGACACACTTTCTACACTGACACACTTTCTACACTGACACACTTCTACACTGACACACTTCTACACTGACACACTTTCTACACTGACACACTCTACACTGACACACTCTACACTGACACACTTTCTACACTGACACACTTTCTACACTGACACACTCTCTCTACACTGACACACTTCTTCTACACTGACACACTTTCTACACTGACACACTTCTACACTGACACACTTCTCACTGACACACTGACACACACACTTCTACACTGACACACTTCTACACTGACACACTCTCTCTACACTGACACACTTCTACACTGACACACTCTCTACACTGACACACTTTCTACACTGACACACTACACTGACACACTTCTACACTGACACACTTTCTACACTGACACACTTTCTACACTGACACACTTTCTACACTGACACACTTTCTACACTGACACACTTCTCTACACTGACACACTTCTACACTGACACACTTTCTACACTGACACACTTCTACACTGACACACTTTCTACACTGACACACTCTCAACACTGACACACTTCTACACTGACACACTTTCTACACTGACACACTTCTACACTGACACACTCTCTACACTGACACACTTTCTACACTGACACACTCTCTACACTGACACACTTTCTACACTGACACACTTCAACACTGACACACTTTCTACACTGACACACTTTACACTGACACACTTCTACACTGACACACTTCTCTACACTGACACACTTCTACACTGACACACTTTCTACACTGACACACTTTCAACACTGACACACTTTACACTGACACACTTCTACACTGACATTACTTCTACACTGACACACTTTCTACACTGACACACTTCTACACTGACACTGACACTGACACACTTTTCTACACTGACACACTTTCTACACTGACACACTTCTACACTGACACACTTTCTACACTGACACACTTTCTACACTGACACACTTTTACACTGACACACTTTCTACACTGACACACTTCTACACTGACACACTTGACACTGACACACTTTCTACACTGACACACTTTCTCAACACTGACACACTTTCTACACTGACACACTCTCTACACTGACACACTTCTACACTGACACACTTTCTACACTGACACACTCTCTACACTGACACACTTCTCTACACTGACACACTTTCTACACTGACACACTTCTACACTGACACACTTCTACACTGACACTAACTCACACTGACACACTTTCTACACTGACACACTTTCTACACTGACACACTTTCTACACTGACACACTTTCTACACTGACACACTTTCTACACTGACACACTTTCTACACTGACACACTTTCTACACTGACACACTTCTACACTGACACACTTCTACACTGACACACTTCTACACTGACACACTTCTACACTGACACACTTTCTACACTGACACACTCTTCTACACTGACACACTCTACACTGACACACTCTTCTACACTGACACACTTTCTACACTGACACACTTCTCTACACTGACACACTTTCTACACTGACACACTTTCTACACTGACACACTTTCTACACTGACACACACTGACACACTACACTGACACTCTCTCTACACTGACACACTCTCTACACTGACACACTTTCTACACTGACACACTTTCTACACTGACACACTCTCTACACTGACACACTTTCTACACTGACACACTTTCTACACTGACACTTTCTCTACACTGACACACTTTCTACACTGACACACTTTCTACACTGACACACTTCTACACTGACACACTTCTCTACACTGACACACTTCTACACTGACACACTCTCAACACTGACACACTTTCTACACTGACACACTTCTACACTGACACACTTCTACACTGACACACTGACACTGACACACTTCTACACTGACACACACTCTTCTACACTGACACACTTTCTACACTGACACACTTCTACACTGACACACTTTCACACTGACACACTTTCTACACTGACACACTTCTCTACACTGACACACTTTCTACACTGACACACTTCAACACTGACACACTTCTACACTGACACACTTCTACACTGACACACTTTCTACACTGACACACTTTCAACACTGACACACTTTCTACACTGACACACTTTCTACACTGACACACTTCTCTACACTGACACACTTCTACACCGACACACTTCTACACTGACACACTTTCTACACTGACACACTTTCTACACTGACACACTTCTACACTGACACACTTCTACACTGACACACTTTCTACACTGACACACTTTCTACACTGACACACTTTCTACACTGACACACTTCTACACTGACACACTTTCTCTACACTGACACACTTTCTACACTGACACACTTTCTCAACACTGACACACTTCTACACTGACACACTTTCTACACTGACACACTTCTACACTGACACACTTCTTCTACACTGACACACACTCTACACTGACACACTTCTACACTGACACACTTCTACACTGACACACTTTCTACACTGACACACTTTCTACACTGACACACTTTTCTACACTGACACACTTCTCTACACTGACACACTTTACACTGACACACTTTCTTACACTGACACACTTTCTACACTGACACACTTCTACACTGACACACTTTCTACACTGACACACTCTACACTGACACACTTCTACACTGACACACTTTCTACACTGACACACTTCTACACTGACACACTCTCTACACTGACACACTTTCTACACTGACACACACTTTCTACACTGACACACTTCTCACACTGACACACTGACACACTTTCTACACTGACACACTTCTACACTGACACACTCTCTACACTGACACACTTCTCTACACTGACACTTTCTACACTGACACACTTTCTACACTGACACACTTCTACACTGACACACTTTCTACACTGACACACTTCTACACTGACACACTTTCTACACTGACACACTTCTACACTGACACACTTTCTACACTGACACACTCTCTACACTGACACACTTTCTACACTGACACACTTTCTCTACACTGACACACTTCTACACTGACACACTGACACACTTTCTACACTGACACACTTCTACACTGACACACTTTCTACACTGACACACTTTCTACACTGACACACTTCTACACTGACACACTTCTCTACACTGACACACTTCTACACTGACACACTTTCTACACTGACACACTTCTACACTGACACACTTCTACACTGACACACTTCTACACTGACACACTTCTACACTGACACACTGTCTACACTGACACACTTCTACACTGACACTTTCTACACTGACACACTTTCTACACTGACACACTTTCTACACTGAACACTTCTACACTGACACACTTCTACACTGACACACTTTCTACACTGACACACTTTGATACACTGACAACTTTCTACACTGACACTTCTACACTGACACACTCTCTCTAACACTGACACACTTCTACACTGACACACTTCTACACTGACACACTCTACACTGACACACTTCTACACTGACACACACTTCTACACTGACACACTTTCTACACTGACACTTTCTACACTGACACACTCTCTACACTGACACACTCTTCTACACTGACACACTTCTCACACTGACACACACACTTCTACACTGACACACTTCTCAACACTGACACTTTCTACACTGACACACTTTCTACACTGACACTTTCTACACTGACACACTTTTCTACACTGACACACTTTCTACACTGACACTATCTCTACACTGACACACTTTCTACACTGACACACACTCTCAACACTGACACACTTTCTACACTGACACACTTTCTACACTGACACACTCTTCTACACTGACACACTTCTACACTGACACACTTTACACTGACACACTCTACACACAAACTTTCTACACTGACACACTTCTCTACACTGACACACTTTCAACACACCGACACACTTCTACACTGACACACTTTCTACACTGACACTTTCTACACTGACACACTTCTACACTGACACTTCTCTACACTGACAACTTTCTACACTGACACACTTCTACACTGACACACTTTCTACACTGACACACTTCTACACCGACACACTTCTACACTGACACTTTCTTCTACACTGACACACTTCTACACTACACTGACACACTTTCTACACTGACACACTTTCTACACTGACACTTTCTACACTGACACACTTTCTACACCGACACACTTCTACACTGACACACTTCTACACTGACACACTCTACACTGACACACTCTGACACACTTTCTACACTGACACACTTTCTACACTGACACACTTCTCTACACTGACACACTTCTACACTGACACACTTCTACACTGACACACTTCTACACTGACACACTTTCTACACTGACACACTTTCTACACTGACACACTTCAACACTGACACACTTTCTACACTGACACACTTTCTACACTGACACACTTACACTGACACACTTTTACACTGACACACTTCTACACTGATACACTTCTACACTGACACACTTTCTACACTGACACACTTTCTACACTGACACACTTTCTACACTGACACACTTTTGTACACTGACACACTTCTACACTGACACACTTTCTACACTGACACACTTCTACACTGACACACTTTCTACACTGACACACTTCTACACTGACACACTTTCAACACTGACACACTCTCTACACTGACACACTTTTCTACACTGACACACTTTCTACACTGACACTTTCTCTACACTGACACACTTTCTACACTGACACACTTTCTACACTGACACACTTCTACACCGACACTTTACACTGACATTTCACTGACACACTTCTACACTGACACACTTCTACACTGACACACTTCTACACTGACACACTTTCTACACTGACACACTTTCTACACTGACACACTTCTCTACACTGACACACTTCTCTACACTGACACACTTCTACACTGACACACTTCTACACTGACACACTTTCTACACCGACACACTTTCTACACTGACACACTTCTACACTGACACACTTTCACTGACACACTTTCTACACTGACACACTTTCTACACTGACACTTTTCTACACTGACACACTTCTCTACACTGACACACTTCTACACTGACACTTCTACACTGACACACTTTCTACACTGACACACTCTCTACACTGACACACTTTCTACACTGACACACTTTCTACACTGACACACTTTCTACACTGACACACTTTCTACACTGACACACTTTCTACACTGACACACTTCTACACTGACACACTTCTCTACACTGACACACTTTCTACACTGACACACTTTCTACACTGACACACTTTCTACACTGACACACTTTACACTGACACACTCTCTACACTGACACACTTTCTACACTGACACACTTCTACACTGACACACTTTCTACACTGACACACTTTACACACACACTTCTACACTGACACACTCTCTACACTGACACACTTCTCTACACTGACACACTTTCTACACTGACACACTTCTACACTGACACACTACACTGACACACTCTCTACACTGACACACTTCAACACTGACACACTTCTACACTGACACACTTTCTACACTGACACACTTTCTACACTGACACACTTTCTACACTGACACACTTCTACACTGACACTTTCTACACTGACACACTTTCTACACTGACACTTACACTGACACACTGACACTTCTACACTGACACACTACACTGACACACTTCTACACTGACACACTTTACACTGACACACTTTCTACACTGACACACTTCTACACTGACACACTTCTACACTGACACACTTCTACACTGACACACTTTCAACACTGACACACACTTTCTACACTGACACTACTTCTACACTGACACACTTTCTACACTGACACACTTCTCTACACTGACACACTTTCTACACCGACACACTACACCGACACACTCTCTACACTGACACACTGACACTGACACACTCAC
This sequence comes from Oncorhynchus keta, assembly GCF_023373465.1. Lineage (NCBI taxonomy): Eukaryota > Metazoa > Chordata > Actinopteri > Salmoniformes > Salmonidae > Oncorhynchus > Oncorhynchus keta. The sequence continues at coordinate 27,030,773 of NC_068428.1, forward strand.
TCTTTCTACACTGACACACTTTCTACACTGACACACTTCAACACTGACACTCTTCTACACTGACACACTTTCTACACTGACACACTTCTCTACACTGACACACTTTCTACACTGACACACTTTCTACACTGACAACACTGACACTGACACACTCTACACTGACACACTTTCTATACTGACACTTCTACACTGACACACTTCTACACCGACACACTTCTACACTGACACACTCTACCGACACACTCAACACTGACACACTTTACACACTGACACACTCTCTACACTGACACACTTTCTACACTGACACACTTCTTTACACTGACACACTTGACACACTTCCCTACACTGACACACTCTTCTACACTGACACTTTCTACACTGACACACTTTCTACACTGACACACTTCTACACTGACACACACTTCTCTACACTGACAACTTCTACACTGACACACTTCTACACTGACACACTCTCTACACTGACACACTTTCTACACCGACAAACTTTCTACACTGACACACTTTACACTGACACTTTCTACACTGACACACTTCTACACTGACACACTTCTACACTGACACTTTACACTGACACACACTGACAACTTCTACACTGACACACTCTTCTACACTGACACACTTCTACACTGACACACTTTCTACACTGACACACTTTCTACACTGACACACTCTCTTTACACTGACACACTTTCTACACTGACACACTTCTACACTGACACACTTCTACACTGACACACTTTCTACACTGACACACTTTCTACACTGACACACTTCTACACTGACACACTTCTACACACACACTTCTCTACACCGACACACTTTCTACACTGACACACTTTCTACACTGACACACTTTCTACACAGACACTGACACTGACACACTTTACACTGACACACTTCTCGACACCGACACACTTTCTACACTGACACACTTCTACACTGACACACTTTCTACACTGACACACTTCTACACTGACACACTCTCACACTGACACACTTCTACACTGACACTCTCAACACTGACACACTCTTCTACACTGACACACTCAACACTGACACACTTTCTACACTGACACACTTCTACACTGACACACTTTACACTGACACTGACACACTCTCTCACACTGACACACTTCTACACTGACACACTTTCACACTGACACACTCTCTACACTGACACACTTTCTACACTGACACTTCTACACTGACACTCTCTACACTGACACACTTCTCACACTGACACACACTGACACACTTCTCTACACTGACACACTGACACACTCTCTACACTGACACACTCTCACACTGACACACTTTCTACACTGACACACTACACTGACACACTTCTACACTGACACACTTCTACACTGACACTTCTTTACACTGACACTTTCTACACTGACACACTTCTCACACTGACACACTTCTACACTGACACACTATCTCACACTGACACACTTTCTACACTGACACACTTTCTACACTGACACACTTCTACACTGACACACTTTACACTGACACACTTTTCTACACCGACACACTTTCTACACTGACACACTTTCTACACTGACACACTTCTACACTGACTTTTGACACTGACACACTTTCTACACTGACACACTTTCTACACACACACTTCTCTACACTGACACACTTTCTACACTGACACACCCTCACACTGACAAACTTTCTACACTGACACACTTCTACACTGACACACTTCTCAAACTGACACACTTTCTCAACACTGACACACTTCAACACTGACACACTTCTACACTGACACACTTTCTACACCGACACACTTCTACACTGACACACTTTCTACACTGACACACTCTCTACACTGACACACTCTCTACACTGACACACTCCCTCTACACTGACACACTTTCTACACTGACACACTTCTACACTGACACACTTTCAACACTGACACACACTGACAAACTTCTACACTGACACACTTTCTACACTGACACACTTCTACACTGACACACTTTCTACACTGACACACTTTCTACACTGACACACTTCAACACTGACACACTTTCTACACTGACACACTTTCTACACTGACACACTTTCTACACTGACACACTTTCTCACACTGACACACTTTCTACACTGACACACTTCTACACTGACACACTTCTACACACCGACACTTTTCTACACCGACACACTTTCTACACTGACACACTTTTTACACTGACACTTTCTACACTGACACAACTACACTGACACACTTTCTACACTGACACACTTACACCGACACACTTCTACACTGACACACTCTCTACACTGACAAACTCTCGCTAACACTGACACACTTCTACACTGACACTCTTTCTACACTGACACACTTTCACACTGACACACTTTTCTACACTGACACACACTGACACTGACACTTTACACTGACACTTTCTCAACACTGACACACTTCTCTACACTGACACACTTCTCTACACTGACACACTTTACACTGACACTTCTACACTGACACACTTCTCAACACTGACACACTTCTACACCGACACACCTACACTGACACACTTCTGACACACTTCTACACTGACACACTTTCTACACTGGACACTAACTCAACACTGACACACTTTCAACACCGACACTAACTTCTACACTGACACACTTTCTACACCGACACACTCTCTACACTGACACACTTTCTACACTGACACACTTCTACACTGACACACTTCTACACTGACACACTTCTACACTGACACTTTCTACACTGACACACTCTCTATACTGACAAACTCTCTACACTGACACACTTTCTACACTGACACACTTTCAACACTGACACACTTCTACACTGACACACTTTCTACACTGACACACTGACACTACACTTCTACACTGACACACTCTCCTACACTGACACACTCTCAACACTGACACACTCTTTCTACACTGACACACTTCTACACTGACACACTTCTCAACACTGACACTTTTACACTGACACACTTTACACTGACACACTTTCTACACTGACACACTTTCTACACTGACACACTTTCAACACTGACACACTTTCTACACTGACACACTTTCTACACTGACACACTCTCAACACTGACACTACACTTTCTACACTGACACACTTTCTACACTGACACACTTCTCTACACTGACACACTTCTACACTGACACACTTTGCTACACCGACACACTTTCTACACTGACACACTTCTACACTGACACACTCTCTACACTGACACACTTCTCTACACTGACACACTCTCTTTCTACACTGACACACTTCTACACTGACACACTTCTACACTGACACACTTTCTACACTGACACACTTTCTACACTGACACACTTCAACACTGATACACACTTTACACTGACACACTTCTACACTGACACACTTCTACACTGACACACTTTCTACACTGACACTTCTACACTGACACACTTTCTACACTGACACACTCTTCTACACTGACACTCTTCAACGACACACTTCTACACCGGCACACTCTCTACACTGACACACTTCAACACTGACACACTTCTACACTGACACACTCTTCGATACTGACACACACTACTCTACACTGACACACTTCTACACTGACACTCTCTCTACACTGACACACTTCACACTGACACACTTCAACACCGACACACTTCTACACTGACACACTTTCTACACTGACACACTTTCAACACCGACACACTTCTTCGATACTCACACTCAATACTGACACACTTTCTACACTGACACTCTGCTACACTGACACACTTCAACACTGACACACTCTCAACACTGGGACACTTCTGCACTGACACACTTTCTACACTGACATTAATTTCTACACTGACACACTTTCTACACTGACACACTTCTTTACACCGACACACTTTGCCACCGACACATCAACGACACGACACACTTCTACACGACACACTTTCACTGACATACACTTTTACATCTGACACACTTTCAAAACCGACACACTTTCTACACTGACACACTCTCTACACTAACACACTTTCAACACTGACACACTTTCTACACCGACACACTTTACACTGACACACTTCTACACCGACATACTCTATACATTTACACACTTTTCCACTGACATTTCTTTTACACTGACACTTCAACACTGGACACTTCTACACTGACACACTCTACACTGACAAACTTTCTACACTGACACTTTCTAGACACTCTCTGATACTGACACACTTTCTACACTGACACACTCTACACCGACACACCTTCTCCACGACACACTTTCTACACTGACACACTTCAACACCGACACACTGTCTCTACACTGATACACTCTCTACACTGACACTCTGTCTACACTGACACACTCTCTACACTGACACACTCTCTACACCGACACACTCTCTACACTGACACTTCTCACTACACTGGACACACACTACACTGACAAACTCTCTACACTGACACACTTTCTACACCGACACTTTCTACACTGACACACTTTACACTGACACACTTCTACACTGACATTTCTTTCGACACTGACACACTTTTACACTGACACACTTTCTACACTGACACACTTCTACACTGACACATTTTACACTGACAAACTCTACACTGGGACAAACTCTCTACACTGACACACTCTCTAAACTGACACACTTCTACACTGACAAACTTCAACACTGACACACTTCTACACTGACACACTTCTCACTAACACTTCTACATGACATACTTTACACCGACATAACTCAACACTGATATTACTTCTACACTGACACTTTCTACACTGACACACTTTCTACACTGACACACTTCTACACTGACACACTTTCTACACTGACACTAACAACACTGACACACTTTCTACACTGACACACTTCTACACTGACACTTGACACACTTTCTACACTGACACACTTCTACACTGACACACTTTCTACACTGACACACTCTCAACACCGACACACTTCTCTACACTGACACACTCTCAACACTGACACACTCTCAACACTGACACACTCTTCTACACTGACACACTTCTCAAAACTGACACACTTCTACACTGACACACTTCTACACTGACACACTCTCTACACTGACACACTTCTACACTGACACACTTCTCTTCACTGACACACTTCTACACTGACACACTTTTGTACACTGACACACTTTCTACACCGACACACTTCTACACTGACACACTTCTACACTGACAAACACTTCTCTACACTGACACACTGACACACTTTGACACTGACACACTTTCTACACTGACACACACTACACTGACACACTTTCTACACTGACACACTTTCTACACTGACACACTTTCTCACACTGACACACTTTCTACACTGACACACTTCAACACTGACACACTCTACACTGACACTAATTTCTACACTGACACACTTCTACACTGACACACTTCACATTTTTGACAAACTTTCTACACTGACACACTTTCTACACTGACATACTTTCTACACCGACACACTTCAACACTGACACTCTGTCTATACTATAATTTACACCGACACACTCTTACACTGACACACTTTTCTACACTGACACACCCTACACTGACAAACTTTCATACTGGACACTCTGTCTCACTGACACACTTTTTACACTGACACACACTTCTAAACTGACACACTTCTCTACACTGACACACTCTCTTTTCAAACTGACACACTCTCTACACCGACACACTTCTACACCGGGACACACTTTCTACACTGACACACCCCCTATACTGACAAACTCTCTACACTGACACACCTCTCTACACACTCTCTACACTGGACACACACTCTCTAAACAGACACACTCTTCTACACTGACACACTCTTCTAACCACACACTTTACACCGGTTACACTTCTAAACTGACACACTCTCTACACTGACACACTCTCTCGACACTGACACACTTCTACACTGACACACTCTACACTGACACACTCCTCTACACTGACACACTCTCTACATTGACACACCCTACACATGTGGTAACACCGTTAATTGTATATAGACATAATGAGAAAAGAGGAGAGAGAGAGAGACAGTGTGGTAACACTGCTTACACTGTATATAGACATAATGACATGTTAAATGGGAAGTTGTGTGAGTGTAATATTTACTGCTCACTTTTTGTTTTTCACTTTTGTTTATCATTTCACTTGCTTTGGCGACGAAACTGCTTCCTATGCCAATAAAACCCTTAAATAGAATTGAATTTAATTGAGAGAGAGAGAGAGAGAGAGAGGAAGGTAATAGAATCTCTGGAAACCGAGCCAAAAGTTAAAAATAATAGAACACAATTGAATTCATACAATTTATTCATATGGCAACAGGTACAGCAATACGTAACTGAACGAAGTACAAC
>NC_068428.1:27037302-27099802 GCF_023373465.1 Oncorhynchus keta
CACACTTTCTACACTGACACACTCTACACTGACACACTTCTCTACACTGACACACTTTCTACACGACACACTTTCTACTGACACTTCTCTACACTGACACTTTACACCACATACTTTCTACACTGACACTTCACACTGTTATTAATTTCTACACTGACATACTTTTACACTGACATACTTTACATCTGACATACTTTCTACTGAATATACTTCAATACTGACATTTCTTTTATGATTACACTTTCGACAACTGACATACTTTCTATAATCGACACTCTCTACACTACACACTTCTTGCACACTACACTTCTCTACACTGACACACTTCTCATACTGACACACTTCTACACTGACACACTTTCTACACTGACACACTTTCTACACTGACACACTTTCTATACTGACACTTTCTACATTGACTCCCTACACTGACATTTCTACACTGATACACTTTACACTGACACACTTCTACACTGACACACTTCCTCTACACTGACACACTCTCTACACTGACTCATACACTTTCTACACTGACACACTTCTACACCGACACACTCTTCTACACCGACACATTTCACACTGACACACTTTCTACACTGACACACTTCAACACTCGACACTACTTTGCACTGATACTTGATTTACATTTGACACATTTCGACACTAACATACTTTCTACATCTGACATACTTCGTACACTGACAATTTCTCTACACTGATACATCTCTTGGATTGACAGATATACTTTACATTCTCGACACTAATTCTGTACATTTCCTGCATCACTTTTCTATACCGATGGCATACACTTTCCCCACACTGACATACTTTCTATATACTGACATTTCTTTATACACTGACACTCTACACTGACACACTCTTACACTGACATACCTTTCTATACTGATACACTTCAATACTGATACATCTTCTCAATACATGGACATACTTCTACACTGACACACTTTCTACACTGACATACTCTCTACACTGACATCAATTCTATACTGACACACTTTCTATATCTGACACACTTCTACACTGACACACTTCTACACTGACACTCTCCTCTACACTGACACACTCTTCTACATTGACACACTTTCAACACTGACACTTTCTACACTCGACACACTTCTACACTGACACACTTCTACACTGACACTTCTACACTGACACACTTTCTACACTGACACACTTTCTACACTGACACACTTTCTACACTGCACACTTTCTACACCGACACACTTTTGACACTGACACACTTCTACACCGACACTTCTACACTGACACTCGACACTGATACACTCTCTACACTGACACAACTTTCTACACTGACACACTTTCTACACTGACACTACTTTCTACACTGACATATTTCTACACTGACACTTCTCTACACTGACACACTTCTCTACACTGACACACTTTCTACACTGACACACTTCTACACTGACACATTCTACACTGACACTTTCTACACTGACATACTTTCTATACTCTGACACACTTTCTTACACTGACACACTTTTCTACACTGACACACTTCTCACACTGACACACTTCTACACTGATACACTTCTACACTGACATGACTTTTCGATACTGACATACTTTCTATACGACATTCTTTCTATAATATATTACATACTTTACACTGACACTTTCTACATTGAAATACTGTTTACATTGATAAATCTCTTTACATTTGATATTACTTTAACATTTTCTTTACATTGACATTACTTTCTAACTGACACTTCAACACTGACACACTCTAAACCGACACACTTTCTACACTGACACACACCCTTTAAAACTGACACTCTTCACACTGAGACACTTTCGACACCGACACTTTCTTTACACCGACACTTCCCTTTACTAATCGACACACTTCTACACCGACACACTTCTACACTACACTTTCACACTGACACTTTCTATACTGACACTTTCGTACACCGACACACTTCTACACTGACACACTTCTATATCTGACACACTTCTCTACACTGACACACTTCTACACTGGACACACTTTCTCTATACATTTCATATTGACATTCTTTCTACACTGACACATTTCTTCGATACTGACATACTTTGCTACACTTGACATACTTTAATACTTCTACACTGATACACTTTCTACACTGACACATTTCTGACACTGACATTACTTCTCTACACTGACACTACTTCTTACACTGACACTTTCTGACACTGACACACTTCTCGACACTGACACTTCTTTACACTGACACATACTTCAACACTGAACATATCTTTACACTGACATACTTCAACACTGACATACTTTCATACTGACACTTTCTACATCTAACATACTTTCAACACTGATACACTTTCTTTGTATACTTTGACATAACTTTCTACACTGACACTACTTCAACACTGACACACTTTCTACACCGATACACTTCTACACTGACACTTCTTTTACACTGACACACTTCAACACTTGACACTTTCAACACTGACACTTTCTACACTGACACACTTCTACACCGACACTCCTCTACACTGACACTAACTCTACACTGATCATACTTTCTACACTGACACACTTTCTATACTGACACACTTTCTACACTGACACTTCTTACACTGACACATTCTCTACACTGACACTTTCTACACTGACACACTTCTCTACACTGGACACTTCTTACACTGACACTCTCTACATCTGACACACTTCTTCTACATTGACACTTTCTTATACTCGACACACTCTTTCATACTGACACATTTTCTACACTGACACACTCTTCTACACTGAACACACTTCTCAATACTGACACTTTTACATTTCGATACATTTCTACATCTGATACATACTTCTATACTGACATACTTTTCTTACACTGGACATACACTTTCTTTAACACTGGACACTACTTCTCTACACTGACATACTTTCTACACTGATACACTTCTACACTGACACTTCTACACTGACACACTTTCTACACTGACACACTTTCTACACTGACACACTTTCTACACTTACGATACACATTCCTTTCTACACTCGACACACTTTCTACACTGACACACTTTCTACACTGACACTTTCACATTACACACTTTCGACACTACACTTCTACACTGTTACATTCTACACTGACATACTTCTCTACACTGACACTACTTCTACACTGACACACTTTCTACACTGACACACATTACTTCAACACTGACACTACTTCTACACTGACATACTTTCTACACTGACACTTTCTATAACTGATATACTCTTACACTGACATTTCTTTCTACACTGATACACTTTCATACACTGACACACCTTCTACACTGACACTTTCTACACTGACACACTTTCTACATTGACACACTTTCTATACTGACACTTTCTACACTGACATACTTTCTACACTGACACTTATCTCTACACTGACACACTCTCTACACTGACACTCTTCTACACTGACACACTTTCTACACCGACACTACTTTCTACATCTGACATACTTTCTACACTGACACACTTTCATATGACACTTCTTCTACACTGACACACTTTCTACATTGACACACTTTCTATACTGACATACCTTCTACACTGACACACTTTACACTGACATTCTTCTACACTGACACATTTCTACACTGACACACTTCCTTACACTGACATACTTTCTTACACTGACACTTTTCACGACACACTCTCTACACTATACTTCACACTGACATTTTCTACATTATCACTTTCTTTACACTGACATACTTCTACACTGACACACTTTCGACATATGACACTTTTCTACACTGACACACTTTCTACATTCGACTACACTTTACACTGACATATTTCTATACTTGACACACTTTCTACACTGACACACTTTCTTTACACTGACATACTTCTACACTGACACTTCTCTATATTGACACACTTTCGACACTGACATTACTTTACATAACATACTTCAACACTGACATACTTTTCACACTGACATTTACTGACATTGTTTACATTGACATACTTTTCTTTATACTTAACATATACTTTTAACATTCGACATACTTTCTACATCTGACATACTTTCTACACTGACACACTTCTCAACACTGACATACTTTTACATCGGCACACTCATAATTTTGACACTTTCTACATCGACACTTCAATACTTCGACACTTTCAACACTTCGACACACTTTCTACACTGACACACTTTACATCGATACTTTACACTGATACTAATCTACACTGACACTCTTCAACACCGACACACTGTCTTCACTGACACACTCTCTACACTGACACTCTGTCTACACTGACACACTTCTACACTGACACTTTCTACACTGACACTTCTACACTGACACACTCTCAATACTGATGTACAATTTTCAGACTCTCGACACTTTCTACACTGACACACTTCTACACTGACACACTTTCTACACTGACGACACTTTCACCGACACACTTCTACACTGACACACTTTCTACACTGACACACTTTCTACACTGACACACTTTACACTGACACACTTTCTACACTGACATACTTTCTATATCTATACACTTTCACATTGACATACTTTCTACATTCTGACATACTTTCGACAATGCATACTACTTTCATACCTGACATACTTTCTACACTGACACACTTTCTACACTGACACATTTTCTACATTGATATTTCCTATTGACACACTTGACACTGACATACTTTCTCTTACACTGACACACTTTCTTTACATTGACATACTTCTTCGATACTGATATACTTTATACAATGACATACTTCAACACTGATACTTCTCTACACTGACACACTTCTACACTGACATCTTTTATACTGACACACTTTCTTACATTGATACACTTTCTACACTGACACTTTCATACTGACATTTCACTACACTTTCTACACTGATACTCTTCTATACTGACACACTTCCTACACTTGACACACTTTCATACACTGACACACTTTCTACACTGACTACTTTCTCTACACTGACATACTTCTCTACACTGACACTTTCTATACTGACACTTTCTTCACTGACACACTTTTACACTGACATACCTTCATACTAATGTATTTCACTTACTACATCGACACATTTCTACACTGACACACTTCTACACTGACACACTTTCTACACTGACACACTTTCTACACTGACATACTTCTCTCTACACTGACACACTTTCTTACACTGACACACTTTCTACACTGACATACTTTCTACACTGACACACTTCTACACTTGACACACTTTCTACACTGACATACTTTCACACTGACATACTTCTACACTGACACACTTTCTACACTGACATACTTTTCTACACTGACACACTTCTTCTACACTGACATACTTCTACACTGACATACTTCTACACTGACACACTTTCTATACTGATACTCTTTCTACACTGACACACTTTCTATACTGACATACTTTCTACACTGACATTTCTACACTGACACACTTCTACACTGACATACTTCTCTACACTGACACACTTCTACACTGACATACTTTCTACACTTGACACACTTTCTTGATACTGACACTTTTCTACACTGACACACTTCTTCACAATACTATACTTTCTACACTTGATACACTTTTCTTACACTGACATACTCTCTCTACACTTTTACACATACTTCTACATTGATACACTTTACATTGACATACTTTCTGACACTTGACATTTCTACACTTATCACTACTTTCTACACTGAATACACTTTCAACACTGACATACTTTCAACATTGACACAACTTTCTACACTGACTACATTCTTCTATACTGATACACATCTTTCACACTGACACACTTCTCTACATTGATAACATACTTTCAACACTGACACATCTTTCTACACTGACACACTTTCTACACTGACACACTTCTACACTGACACACTTCTACTGACATACTACCTGACACACTTTCTACACTGATACTACTTCTACACTGACACTTCTTCTACACTGATACACTTTCAACACTGACACATTCTCTATACTGACACATTTCTACACTTGACACACTTCTTCTACACTGACACACTCTTCTACACTGACACTACTTCTTCTACACTGACACACTTTCTTTACACTGACACTTCCTACACTGACATACTTTTCATACTGACATACTTTCTACACACTGACACACTTCTAACACTGATACTTTCTACATGCATACTTTGACACTGTACACTTCTGACTGACATACTTTTCTACACTGATACACACTTTCTACAACTGGATACATTTCTTCTACACTGATACTTTACCTACACTTGACATACTTTTACACTGACACTTCGACACCGACATACTTTCTACACTGACACATTTTCTACACTGGACACTTTCACTGACACTTCTTGACATAAGTACTTACTCCTACACTGACACACTTTCTACACTGACTACACTTTCTACACTGACACTTGTCTACACTGACACACTTTCTACACTGACACACTTCTCTTACACTGACACATTTCTATACTCGACATACCTTTCTACACTGACACACACTTCATCTCACACTGACACTAACTTCTCACACTGACACACTTTCTATACTGACACACTTTTCTACACTGACACACTTCTTACACTGACATACTTTCTACACTGACACTACTTTCTATACTGACATACTTCTCACACTGACACACTTTCATACTTGACACACTTTCTATACATTTGAATACTTCACACTGACACACTTTCTACACTGTACTTTCTACACTGACACACTTTTCTATATTGACACACTTTCTACACTGACACATCTACACTGACACACTTTCTACATTGACACACTTCTACACTGACACACTTTTTACATTTGACACACTTTCTACACTGAACTTTCTACACTGACATACTTCTACACTGACACACTTTCTACACTGACACACTTCTTCTACACTGACACACTTTCTACACGACACACTTTCTACACTGACACTTTCTACACTGACACTTTTACACTGACACACTTTCGACACTGCATACTTTGACTCGATACACTTCGACACTGACACTTCAACACTGTCACACTTTACATTGACACACTTTACACTGGATATTACTTTCTATACTGACATACTTCTTACATCTGGATAATACTTCTTTGACATTGTCATACATCTCTCAATACTGACACACTTTCAATACTTGTTTACATTCTTTCAGCACTGATACTTTTCGTACACTGAATACTTACTTTAACACTGACACACTCTTTCTACACTGACACTTTCTACACTGATATAATTTCTAATACTGACACACTTTGGCACTGACACATTTCTATACACTGACATACTTTCTACACTTGACATACTTTTTACATGACACTCTTCGACACTGACACACTTTCTCTTACACCGACATACTTTTACACTGACATACTTTCTACACTGACACACTTTTACATCGACTACTTTGCATCATATACACTTTAACACTGCGATATACACACTTTTTATTGACATACTTTTCTACACTTGACTACACTTTCTTTATACTGACACACTTTAACTGTTCGACATACTCTTCTACATCTGACATACTTCTACACTGATCATACTTTTTACATTGACACTTTTACACTGACACTTCTCAATACTGACATTTCAACACTGACATACTTTCTCACACTGACACACTTTCTACACTGACACTACTCTTACACTGGACACTTAATCTACTACACTGACATACTTTCACATATTGACATTTCTTTACATCTGCACACTTTCTACACTGACACACTTCTACACTGACACACTTCTTTCTACACTGTGACACTTTCTACACTGGACATACTTTCTTTACACTGATACTTTCTACACTGATACTTTCTACACTGACACACTTTACTGACAACTTTCTACATTTGACACACTTTCTACACTTACTTTCTTTATACTGACACACTTTCTACACTGACTACTTTCTACACTGACACACTTTCTACTACACTACACTTTCTACACTGACATATCTTCCACCACACTTTCTACACTGACACACTTCTACACTGACATACTTCTTACTACTGACACACTCACACTGACATATCTTCTACACTGACACACTTTCACACTGACACTTTCTACACTGACATACTTCTACACTGACACATTTCTACACTGACACACTTTCTACACCGACACACTTCTACACTGACACACCTTTCTCTACACTGACACACTTTTACACTGATCATACTTTCCACCGACACTTCTACACTGACACTCTTCTGACACTTTGACACTTCTACATTGACACATCACTGACACACTTTCTACACTTAATACACTTTAACATCTGACACTTTTCTACACTTACATACTTTCTATAACGTATGACACTTTCTATACTGACACTTTCACATTACATATTTCTACACTGATACACTTTTACTACTTGATACTTACATCGACACTCTCACTACATCGACATACTTTTACACTTGATATACTTCTTTTATGACACACTCTGATATATCTGGAGCATTTCTTTATACTGACATTTCTTTACATTGAATGATCCACCTGACACACTTCTACACTAACATTTCTTTAACACTGACACACTTCTTCTTTACATTTTGACACACTGTCTACACTGACACACACCTTCTACACTCAATACACTCTACCACTGGACACACTCTCTACACTGACACACTTTCTACACTGACACACTCTCAACACTGACACACTTTCAGACACCGACACTTCTTTACACTGACACACTTTCTACACTGACACACTCTCAACATTGACACACTCTCTTCTACACTGACACACTTCTACACCGACACTTTCTACACTGATACTAACTCCCCTGCATTGACACACTATCTCTACACCGGCCACTCTGCCACTGACACACTTTCTACACCGATGACACTTTCTACACTGACACACTTTCTACACCGACACATTTTTACATCTGACACTTTCTACACTGACACACTTTTACATTGACATACTTCTACACTGACATACTTTCTACATTGATACATTTACTCTTTCTACACTGACATACTTCTACACTACTATATTACTCTACCACATACACTTTCTTTAACACTGACTACGACTTTATTACTTTGACTACATATCTTTCGATCATCTGACATACTTTTCTGACACTGACACACTTTGACATTGATACATACTTTCAATACTGATCACACTTTCTACATCTGACACACTTTCATACTGACACACATCCTCTCACACTCACACACTCTCTTGACACTGGATACGACTTCTCAACACTGTTACAATCATACACTTACACTTGACAGATATTCGTTACTCTCTTAACACTGACACTACTTCTGCTACATCATATACTTCCTTACACTGCATACATACTTTCTACACTGACACACTTTCGAGCACTGACACTACTTCTACACTGACATACTTTCAACACATGACACACTTTCTACACTTGACACTCTTTACACATGGACATTTTCTATCATGAATTACACTGACACTTTCTACACTTGACATACCTTTTACATTGACATACTTATTTTCGACATTGACATACTTTCTTTGTATACTGATAATACTTTTCTTACACTTGACATACTTCAACACTTGACACATTCTTTTACACTGACATACTACTGTCTCACACTTTGACTACACTTTTCTACTAACTTCGATATATACTTTGACACTGACACACTTTCTTATATCTACATACTTTTCACACTGATACATCTACTTTTGCATACTTTGATATACTTTGCACATTTGACACTACTTTTACTTTAACATTGACATACTACATTTTGCTATACTTTTACATCGATACTTTCTTTTACACTGACATACTTCTTTACATCTGATACTTAATTCTTTACACTTGATATACTTTCTAACACTGACACTTTCTCATCACTGATACACTTCTTCTACACTGACATATTCTTCTACACTGACATACTTTTCTACATTGACACACTTTCATTTCGATATACTTTATACTGACGACATTCTTCTACATCGACACATTTTACACTACACCTTCACTGACATACTTTTTTACATTGACACATTTCTTTTGCTAGATTTGGTTATACTTTTTACATCGACATACTTTCTATACTGTAATGTTTTCTACATTTGTAGTATTCTTTCTACATCTAATAGTCTATACACTGACATATTTTTAAAACACAACATATCATATACTGACATACTTCATTTGACATATTTACATCGATAATATCTAACATATACAAATAATACTGTATTCAGCTTACATCTGACATATCTTTCTCTACATCTTTACACTGACACTCTCTTAATACACTTCTACACTGACACACTTTCACACTTGTACAACTTCTACACTGACATCACTTTACACTTTCATACACTTTCAACACTGACACAATTTTTGTTACTGACATACTTTCTACACCGACATACTTTTTGCACTGACATCATACTTTCTACACTTCGACACACTTTACACGACACATCTACACTGACACATTCTCACACTGCCTTCTACATGACATTTTCAATACTGGTACACTTTCTACACTCGACACATTTCTTTACACTAATACACTTCATATTGACATTTTTATATCATACATTTATACATTTCCACTGATACTTTACTACATCTTTACACTGATATACTTTTACACTGACACACTTTCTTACACTTTATACATTTCTTTTACACTGACATACTTCTACTTTAATACTTGTTATACTTTCTTTGCATCTGACATACTTTCAATTTTGACACACTTTCTTACACTGTTACTTTCACATATGACTCTCTTCTAACACTGCACTATATTGACACTTCTTGATATCTGACACATTTTTCATATTGATATACTTTTCTTTACACTCAATACATCTTTTTAATATTTGTTACACTTTCTTTTTTAACAGTTATATACTTTCTTTACATTGCTACACTTCTTAACCGATGTATACTTTACACTGACATACTTCTACACGACATACTACTTTGTAACACTGACACATTTCATTGCTACTCACATACTTTCACTTGACACTTCTACACCGACACTTTCTGCACTCATACTTTCCTACACTGACACGATTTTTTATAATTTTGTATACTTTATATACTGACACACTTTTCATACCTGACACATTTCTTTGAACACTGACATACTTTCTACTATTGACACACTTTCTGTTCTACACCGAGTACATGCTTTCTACACTAGACGTACTTTCTACACTAATACACTTGCTACACTGACACTTTCTACACTGACACAGCTTTCTTATACTGATATAGTTCATACTTTACATTGACATATACTTACACTGACATACTTTCTACACTGACATACTCTCTCTTTATACATTTCATATCTTGATCATATTTTTACACTGGCACACTTTATATACGGCATACTTTCACACTGACACACTTTCACACTGACACTTTCTTCTACACTGTATTATTACTTCAATCATATACTTTGATCATACATTTCATACATCTTCTTTGACATCTGAATATTTCTTTACACTGACATATTCTTTAGCACTGACATATCTTACATCTTACATACTTTAATATCATACTTCTTTGATACTGATATATTTCTACATCGATACATCTTCTCACATTGACATAATTTCTACACTGTTATACTTTTCTATACTTGACTATATCTTCTCACTACCATACTTTACACTGACACTCTTAAGTACTGACATACTTCTTACATCTGATATCATACTTTCTATATTGATATCACTTTCTTCTTGACACTGACACACTTTCTCTATACTGACACACTTCTTACACTGACACACTTTACACTGACACACTTCTACATCTGGACATACTTTTACATATGACACACTTCGATACATTCGACACATTTCTTTCTAACTGACATACTTTCTATACTGACATATTCTTTACACTTGACACTTCTTTTGATGTATCATATTTTTTATACTCGATAAATCTTTTGTCTACTCTGACATACTTTTACTCTATCATATCGTTTACATTTACATACTTTTCTTGTACTTATTACATTTCTTTACACTGACATACTTTCTTTATACTTTACTACATTTTTACACTTGACATATACTTTCTATACTGACTACATCTCTTTTACATTTTATCATATACTTTCTTTGTCACTTACATACTTCTACACATGACATTCTTTCTATACTGACACACTTTCTAATTTACATGATTTTACATCATGTACTTCAATTACACTGACATACTTTTTAATACTGACATACTTTCTGCTATTGACACACTTCTTTTGACATCGATACATTTCTTTTGCATTTCACATACTTTCACATTACACTGACTATACTTTTCTACACTGACACACTTTTACACTGTTACACGCTTCTAACTGACAACTTTACACTGACACACTGCCTTACACTTTGCAAGACACTTTCACACAACTGATACACTTCTTTGATACTGTCACTTTTTACACTTGACACACTTTCTATATTGACATACTTTCTACACTGACACACTTTACACTGACACTACTTTGATACTGACTACATTCTCACTGACAACACTTCTTTACACTGACACCATCTTTCATACATCACTTTCACTGACATACTTTCTACACTATACACTTTCTTTACACTGACACTTTCTGATTTACCATTAATACCTTTACACTTATATACTTTCACATCATTACACTTCGACACTAACATTTCTATTACTGATACAGTCTCTTTCTACATTGATACACTTTCTACACTGACATACTTTTCTTGACACTGACACATACTTCAACCTGATCACTTTAATTGACACTCTTTCGTACACTGACATACTTTATAATCGACATCTTCTACGTTGACATATATTCATCTTTCTTATATTGACATACTCTTTCTCACTGACATAATTTTTACATCACTATACTTTACATACTGACACTCTTTCATACATCGACATTTCATACTGATACACTTTCTACACTGATATACTTTCTTTATACTGACAGACTTTACACTGACACACTTTACTATATCTGATATCCTTCTCACGCTGGGACACACTTTTTATACATTTATATTACTTCTATAATTATATTACTTTCTATACTGATATCACACTTTCTCTTACATTTGATACTTACTTTTAATGATTACTTCTTCACACTGATATACTTTACATTTACATACTTTCTCATACTACATTCTTTTTGTTATATTCATATACTTTTTTATATTTAATATACTTTCTACACTGACATTTCTTACACTGTACACACTTCTACACTGACATACTCTCTACACTGACACACTTTCTACACCGACACACTCAACACTGACACTTTCTACACTGACACACTTTCTACACTGACATATTCTTACACTTCGACATACTTTTCACATCACATATTGTTACATTCTACACTGATACATTTCACTTCACACTGAGATACTTCTTTCTACACTGACATACTTTTTTACACTGACATACTTTCTTTATTACTGACACACTTCTACACTGACATACTTTTACACTGACATACTTTACACTTGACACACTTTACACTGACATTTCTTCTAGCATTGACATTTCTCTTCAACACTTGACATACTTTCAATATTATACTGACACACTCTTCTTCTACATTGACATACTTTCATACACTGACACACTTTCTATACTGCATACTTTTTACGATTTGACATTTCTTCTACACTGTCATACTCTTTCTACACTGACACACTTTTACTACACCTATATATAATTTCTACACTACGACACACTCTTCTACACTGACACACTTTCTATACTGACAACTTTCTGATACTGACACTTCTTTGCACTGACATTTCTGACACTGACATACTTTCAATACTATCACACTTCTTTACAGCTACATTTTTCGATATCGACATTTCTTTTACACTGACATTATCCTTTACATTCTGACATACTTTTTACATTGTTACATTTCTTTACATTCGATATATTTCTATTTCAATACTGACATACTTTTCTACACTGACTACATTTCTCTACACTGACATTCTCTTCTACACTTCGATATACTTAACTTACTACTATCTGACATACTTTACACTGACACACTTCTACACTGACATACTTCTTTACACTGTACATACTTTCTATACTGATACATTGACATACTTTTTACACTGACATACTTCTTTACATTGATAGCATTTTTACATCTGACATACTTCTACACTGACACTAATCTACACTGTACACACTTTCAATACTGATATTACTTTTTATACTGACATACACCTTTCTACACTGACACTACTTTCTATATCACACCTTCTATACTGACACACTTCTACACCGACACACCTTCTTTACACTGACATTATTTTCGTACACTGACACATTTCTTTACATTGACACACTTCTACACTGACACTACTTTCATACTGACCACTTCTTACATACATTGTTACACTATACTTCTACACTGACACACTTTCTACACTGACACATTTCTACACTGACACACTTACACTGACATACTTTACACTGACACTTTCACTTACACACTTCTACACCGACACACTTCTAACACTGACATACTTTTCATACTGACACTACACTACACTTTTTGACACTGACACACTTCTATACTCCTGACATATTTTCGACATTGATATATACTTTTAACATTGTTACTTTCTATACTTGACATACTTACACATCTAATACATTTCAACACTGATATTACTTTTCTTTACATATTCTTCTGACATGACTTTCGTACACTGACACATTCTCTTTTGCTAACTTGACACTACTTTTTCACACTGACATGTACTTTCTACACTGTACACACTTTCACATGACACACTTTACATAGACATTTACTAATAATCGTTATACCTTTCATACCGTTTATATTTCAATTCATACTTAACACTTTCTTGAGCACTTAGCATACTTCTTCAATAATGACATACTTCAATACGGGAGCATTTGACACTTCTACAATGGCACACTTTTCAACACTGACGCACTTGCTTCTACACTGACACTTTCTACTACTCACACTGTTGCACAATAGTGACACACTCAGCAATTCTACATCTAATACACTTCTCAACAATTGACACATACTTCTGTACTTTGACACACTTTCTAGCACGTCGACATACTTTCTTAGCACTGGACATACTTCGACATCAGACTATACTTCTACACATTCGACATACTTTCTACACCGACATACTTTTCACACTGCACATATTTCTTTCTTGCACATTTTGATTTCTGCATCTTACATTTCTGACATACTTTTCTATAATTCACACACTTCTTACACTAATACACTTCTCAACACTTGACATATTTCTTTCTCTTATATATTTGACACATTTCTTACATTCGATATCACTTTGCACTCAAATACTTTTCTATACATCTGACATACTTTTCGTACTGATATACTTTTCAATGACATTTCTTTGATGATTGACATTAATTTGTCATTGACATACTTTTATAATGATACTTTCTACAATGATACTTCTACACTGACATACTGTTACATTGACACTTTACACTGGACACTGTGTCTACACTTGACACTTTCTACACTTGACAAACTTTCGACACTGACACACTTCTTTATACTGACACACTTCTACATTGACATACTTTACTTGTTACATTTTTTGTCTGACATATTTCTTTACATCTGATTTTTTTTTCATTTGATTTCTTTTCTATACTGACACATTTCTTTTCTTTACACTGGTTATTACTTTATATACTGATATACTTTTCATTGTTACATACTTTTGGTTTTCTTTGCATTGACATTTTTGTTTTATATTCACATACTTTCTTTATTACCGACATATTTCTTTGACACTGACATTCTTTTACACCGACACACTCTATACTGACATTTTTACATGTTTCGACATTCTTTTTTTTATACTGGTTACACACTTTTACATTGACATTTTCTTGTACTGATATCTTTCTTTATAATGACACTCTATACTGGACACTTTCTCAGTGGACAAATTTTCTACACTGACATACTCTTTTTACATACTTTTACACTGACAAACTTTTACACTGACACTTTCTATGTACACTGACTTTCTACACTGACACACTTCTACATACTGACAATACCTTCTATAACTGCTGATTCACTTTCATATCGCACTTACATTTCTATACTGGGATACACTCATCTGACATACTTTCTATACTTGACATACTTTCTCTATACTGTTACATACTTTGCACAATTGACACATCACTTACATCAGACGACACTTTCTTACACTGACAGCTTTCTTCGTCAAGACTGATTATACTTCTTATATCTGACAAACTTTCATACTCGACATACACATTCTACATTACTCTCTCTTTGCGACTTGACATACTTTTCTATAGCACTGTACTAATTTCATACTGACACACTATTTCAATATGATTAGATACATCTTCAACACTGAAGCACACTTCTTTCGCCACTGACACTTTGCTAAGACTTATATACACTTTGCTACTGAGACATCTAAACTACATTTGACACACTTTCTACATCACATACTTTCTTTGCACTGGACAACTTACTTCTTTGATAATTGATAGTCTTTCTACACAGATATACTTCTGACATCTGTACATATCTCTTAACATTTGTTACTTTTACACTGACACACTTCTACACTAGATTACACTTACTTTTACATTGATGATATCTTCTTAATTTTCACATACTGTACGTCAGACACTTCATATTCAGTACCATGACTTTCACACTTATTAAGACTTGCACTAGAATGTCTATATACTGACATACTTTCTCACTACTGAGATAATAATTTCTACATATCTATTGTTAATTTTCGGTAGCACTGACATACTTTCTTTGCAAGCAATCACACACTTCAGAGCTACACCGCCGCTTTCTATACACTAAATATACTTCACACTGACATTGTCACACTGATAAGCACTATACTGACACTTTTCATATACATACTTCCAATATCGACACAATTTCGACAGAATCAACATACTTACACTGGTCTACATACCTTAACACTCTAGACACGACTTCTTCTACACGTATCGGTTAGTTGTTTCCTTCGTAGAATGCATCTCATACTTGCAAAATACTTCTCATAACTTTATTAGCATTTTGGAGCACTGTCATACTTCTTCGTTAATGACATAATTGTTCTGTACGACCGGTTGATAGTTTCTCACACTTGATGCTAACTGTGCACTGGCACAATTCTCGCCGTCACACATGATTTAGCAATTTTCTGCTAATTTAAGGCACTTTCTATACATGGCACATATTTCTTTTTTGCACTGACAGTACTTCACACGGCCCACACTTTCTAATTAATACACTTCTCAATATCTGACACATACTTCTATAACATTGACATGACTTTCACTACTGACATAGCTTCTTCACTGACACACTCATTGACACTAGACTTACATCACATACTTTCTGCATGTTCGAGCATAATTTCTACACTGACACACTTCTCACAATCACATACTTACAATCGCATACTTCTTGGCACTGACATTTCTATAACGACATACTACTTTAACACTGACATCTTTCTATGACTCTGATACACTTTCTATACTCACATTGACATTCTGTTTACATTTGACATACTTTTCTACATCCAATATACTATACACTGACATTAATTTTCTACATTGACATACTTTACACTGATGTTAATTTGACAAACTTACATCTGACATACTTCTACACTTTGACACTTTTCATACAGACACACTTCGACACTGACACTTCTTCTTACGACCGGACATTACTCTTCTTCACATCATACACACTTCTCGACACTGACACACTCTCTCTACAACTGACACATCTTCTACACCGACACACTCTCTACACTGACACTCTCTCTTCGACACTGACACACTCTCTCTATACTGACACACTCTCTCTACACCGACACCTCTCTACCACTGACAAACTCTCTACACCGACACACTCTCTACACTGACACTCTCTCTACACTGACACACTCTACACTGACAAACTCTCTCCACACACACTCTCTCTACACTGACACTCTCTACACTGACACACTCTCTACACTGACAAACTCTCTACACTGACACACTCTCTACACTGACACACTCTCTACACCGACACACTCTCTCCAACTGGACACACTCTCTCTACACCGACACACTTCTACACTGACACTTTCCACTGACACACTCTTCACCGACACACTCTCTACACTGACAAACTCTCTACACTGACACACTCTCTCTACACTGACAAACTCTACACTGACACACTCTCTCTACACACACTCTCTCTACACTGACACACTCTCTCTTACACCGACACACTCTCTCTACACTGACACACTCTCTCCACACGACACACTCTCTACACCGACACTCTCACCGACACACTTCGACACTGACTCTCTCTACACCGACACACTGTCTACACTGACACACTGTCTACACTGACAAACTCTCTACACTGACAAACTCTCTCGACACTGACACACTCTCTACACCGACACACTCTCTACACTGACACACTCTCTACACTGACACACTCTCTCAACACCGACACACTCTCTACACACCGACACACTCTCTATACACTAACACACTCTCAACACTGACACACTCTCTCTACACTGACACACTCTCTCGAC
Source organism: Oncorhynchus keta (assembly GCF_023373465.1). Lineage (NCBI taxonomy): Eukaryota > Metazoa > Chordata > Actinopteri > Salmoniformes > Salmonidae > Oncorhynchus > Oncorhynchus keta. The sequence continues at coordinate 27,056,124 of NC_068428.1, forward strand.
ACCGACACACTCTCTACACCGACACACTCTCTACACCGACACACTCTCTACACCGACACACTCTCTACACTGACACACTCTCTACACAGACACACTCTCGACACCGACACACTCTCTCTACACCGACACACTCTCTCTACACTGACACACTCTCTCGACACCGACACACTCTCTACAACGACACACTCTCAACACCGACACACTCACTGACACACTGTCTACACTGACACACTCTCTACACTGACACACTGTCTACACTGACACACTCTCTCTACACTAACACACTCTCTACACTGACACACTCTACACCGACACACTCTCTACACTGACAAACTCTCTCTACACTGACACACTCTCTCTACACCCGAGCCACCCTCTACACCGACACACTCTCTCCACCGACACTCTCTACACCGACACACTCTCTACACCGACACTCTCTACACTAACACACTCTCAACGATGACACACTCTCTACACCGACACACTCTCTACACTGACACACTCTCTACACCGACAAGCTCTCTACACTGACACACTCTCTACACCCCCTTTACACACTCTCTACACTGACACACTCTCTACACTGACACACTCTCTACACTGACAAACTCTCTACACTGACACACTCTCTCCACACACACTCTCTCACAGACACACTCTCTACACTGACACACTCTCTACACACACACTTCACACTGACAAACTCTCTACACTGACAAACTCTCTACACTGACAAACTCTCTACACTGACACACTCTCTACACTAACCACTCACACTCTCTCAACACCGACACTGTCTCTACACTGACACACTCTCTCTACACTAACACACTCTCTCAACACTGGACACACTCTCTCTACACTGACACACTCTCTACACCGACACACTCTCTACACTGACACACTCTCTACACTGACACACTCTCTACACCGACACACTCTCTACACGACACACTCTACACAGACAAAACTCTCTACACCGACACACTCTCTCTACTGACACACTCTCTACACTGACACACTCTCTCGACACCGACACACTCTCTCTGCGACACTTCAACTACATGACACACTCTCTACACCGACACAATCCACCCTGACACACTCTCTACACCGACACACTCTCTACACCGACACACTCTCTACACTGACACACTCTCTCTACACTGACAAACTCTACACTGACACACTCTCTACACTCACACTCTCTCTACACCTGACACACCTCTCTCTACACCGACACACTCTTCCACTGACACACTCTCTCTACACCGGCTTCTACACTGACACACTCTCTACACTGACAAACTCCTCAACACTGACCACACTCTCTACACCGACACACTCTCTACACTGACACACTCTCTCACCGACACACTGTCTCTACACTGACACACTCTCTACACCGACACACTCTCTACAACGACACACTCTCTCCACTGACGACACTCTCTACACTGACAAACTTTTACACTGACACACTCTTCTCTACACTGACACTCTCTACACTGACACACTCTCTACACTGACACACTCTCTCCACACCGACACAACTCTCTACACTGACACTCTCTACACTGACACACTCTCAAGCACTGACAAACTCTCTACACTGACACACTCTCTACACACACTGTCTCTACACTGACACACTTCTACACTGACCTCTCTCTATACTGACACACTCTCTCTACACCGACACTCTCTACACCGACACACTCTCTCCACCGACACACTCTCTACACTGACAAACTCTCTCTACACCGACACCTCTCTCTACACTGACCTCTCTCTACACTGACAAACTCTCTCTACACTGGACACACTCTCTCTACACACACTCTCTCTACACTGACCACACTCTCTACACCGACACCTCTCTACACTGACACACTCTCTCTACACCGACACACTCTCTACACCGACAAACTCTACCACCGACACACTCTCTACACCGACACACTCTCTCTACACTGACACTCTCTCTACACTGACAAACTCTCTCTACACCGACACACTCTCTACACCGACACACTCTCTACACTGACACACTCTCTACACCGACACACTGTCTACACTGACAAACTCTCTACACTGACAAACTCTCTACACCGACACACTCTCTACACCGACAAACTCTCGACACTGACACACTCTCAACACTGTCACTCTCTACACTGACACACTCTCTCTACACACACTAACTCTACACTGACACACTCTCCTCTACACCGACACACTCTCTACACCGACACACTCTCTCCACCGACACACTCTCTCTACACCGGCCACACTCTCTACACCGACACACTCTACACTGACACACTCTCTACACCCAAACTTACACTGACACTCTACACTGACACAACTCTCTACACCGGCAAACTCTCTACACTGACACTCTCTACACCGACACACTCTCTACACCGACACTCTACACCGACACACTCTCTCTACACTGACACTCTCTCTACACTGACACACTCTCTATACTGACACACTCTCTCTACACTGACACACTCTCTACACTGACAAACTCTCTACACTGACACACTCTCTACACTGACAAACTCTTTCACTGACACACTCTACACCGGCCTCTCTCTACACTGACACACTCTCTACACTGACACACTCTCTACACTGACACACTCTCTACACCGACACACTCTCTACACTGACAAACTCTCTACACTGACACACTCTCTCTACACTGACACACTCTCTACACTGACAAACTCTCTACACTGACACTCTCTACACTGGCACTCTCTCTACACCGACACACTCTCTACACTGACACACTCTCTCTACACCGGCACACTCTACACCGACACTCTCTACACCGACACACTCTCACACTGACACACTCTCTACACTGACAAACTCTCTACACTGACAAATCCTCGACTGTCTACACCGACACACTCTCTACACTGACACACTCTCAACACTGTCACACCCGACACACTCTACACCGACACAACTCTACACTGACACACTCTCTCTACACACTGACACTCTCTCTACACCGACACACTCTCTACACACTAACACACTCTCTACACTGACACACTCTCTCTACACTGACACACTCTCGACACCGACACACTCTCTACACCGACACACTACCACACTGGCACTCTTTCTACACACTGTCTCTACACTGACACACTCTCTCTACACAGACACACACTTCTCACCGATACCTCTCTACACCGACACTCTCTACACCCGACTCTCTCTCACTGGACACACTCTCTACACCGACACACTCTCTAACTGACAAACTTTCTACACTGACACACTCTCTCTACACTGACAAACTCTCTACACTGACACACTCTCTACACTGACACACTCTCTCTACACTGACACACTCTCTACACTGACACTCTCTCTGCACTGACACACTCTCTACACTGACACACTCTCTACACCGACACACTCTCTACTGACACACTCTCTACACTGACACACTCTCTCTATACTGACACACTCTCTCTACACTCACTCTCTACACCCGACACTCTCTCTACACCGACACACTTCTACACTGACACACTCTCTACACTGACACACTCTCTACACCGACACTCTCTCTACACTGACACACTCTCTCTACACCGACACACTCTCTCTCACGCTCACTCTCAACACCGACACACTCTCTGCTACACTGACACACTCTCTACACTGACACACTCTACACTGACACACTCTCTACACTGACACACTCTCTACACTGACAAACTCTCTACACCGACACTCTCTCTACACACACACTCTCTTCTACACTGACACACTCTCTAACACCGGCACTCTCTACACTGACACTGTCTACACCGACAAACTCTCTACACTGACAAACTCTCTCGACACTGACACACTCTCTACACTGACAAACTCTCTACACTGACACACTAACTCTACACTGGCCACACTCTCTACACTGACACACTCTCTCTACACCGACACACTCTCTACACTGACACACTCTCTACACCGACACACTCTCTACACCGACACACTTTCTCACACTCTCTCACACCGACACACTCTACACTGACAAACTCTCTACACCGACACACTCTCTACACACACACTCTCTACACTGGCACTCTCTACACTGACACACTAACTCTACACCGACAAACTCTCCTACACTGACACACTCTCTACACCGACACACTCTCACCGACACACTCTCTACACTGACAAACTCTCTACACTGACACTCTCTCTACACTGACACACTCTCTACACTGACACACTCTCTCTACACAGACACACTTCTACACGACACACTCTCTACACTGACATACTTTCTAAACTGACAAACTCTCTACACTGGACACTCTCTCTACACTCACACTCTCTACACTGGACACACTCTCTACACTGACACACTCTCTACACTGACAAACTCTCTACACTGACACACTCTCTACACTGACAAACTCTCTCTACACTGACACACTCTCTCTACACCGACACACTCTCTACACTGACACACTCTCTACACCGACACACTTCTCTACTGACACACTCTCTCTACACCGACACACTCTCTACACTGACACACTCTCTACACTGACAAACTCTCTACACTGACACACTCTCTCTACACACACTCTCTCTACACTGACACACTCTCTCTACACCGACACACTCTCTACACCGACACTCTCTCCACCGACACACTCTCTACACCGACACACTCTCTACACCGACACACTCTCTACACTGACACACTCTCTACACTGACAAACTCTCTACACTGACAAACTCTCTCGACACTGACACACTCTCTACACCGACACACTCTCGACACTGACACACTCTCAACACTGTCACACTCTCTACACCGACACACTCTCTACACTGACACTAACTCTACACTGACACACTCTCTCAACACCGACACACTCTCTCTACACTGACACACTCTCTACACCGACACACTCTCTACACTGACACACTCTCTCTACACTGACACACTCTCTACACCGACACACTCTCTACACCGACACACTCTCTACACCGACACACTCTCTACACTGACACACTCTCTACACTGACACACTCTCTCGACACTGACACACTCTCTACACCGACACACTCTCTCTACACCGACACACTCTCTCTACACTGACACACTCTCTCACCGACACACTCTCTACACTGACACACTCTCTACACTGACACACTCTCTCTACACTGACACACTCTCTACACCGACACTCTCTCTACACTGACACACTCTCTACACTGACTACTCTCTCTACACCCGACACACTCTCTACACCGACACACTCTCTACACGACACACTCTCTACACTGACAAACTCTCTGACACACTCTCTAGACACACTCTCGACACTGACACACTCTCTACACTGACACACTCTCTACACTGACACACTCTCTCTACACCGACACACTCTCTACACTGACACACTCTCTACACCGACACTCTCTACACTGACACACTCTCGACACTGACACACTCTCTACACTGACACACTCTCGACACCGACACACTCTCAACACTGACACACTCTCTACACCGACACACTCTCTACACTGACACACTCTCTACACTGACACACTCTCTACACTGACACACTCTCTACACTGACACACTCTCTACACTGACACACTCTCTCTACACCGACACACTCTCTACACTGACACACTCTCTACACTGACACACTCTCTCTACACTGACACACTCTCTACACCGACACACTCTCTACACTGACACTAACTCTACACTGACACACTCTCTCTACACTGACACACTCTCAACACTGACACACTCTCAACACTGACACACTCTCTCTACACCGACACACTCTCTACACCGACACACTCTCTACACCGACACACTCTCAACACCGACACACTCTCTACACTGACACACTCTCTACACTGACACACTCTCTACACTGACACACTCTACACTAACACACTCTCAAAACTGACACACTCTCTCTACACTGACACACTCTCTCGACACCGACACACTCTCTTCTACACCGACACACTTTCTACACTGACACACTCTCTACACTGACAAACTCTCTACACTGACACACTTCCCTTCTACACTGACACACTCTACACTGACACAACTCTCTACACTGACACACTTACACTGACACACTCTCTGACACCGACACACTCTCTACACTGACACACTCTCTACACCGACACACTCTCACACCGACACACTCTCTCTACACTGACACACTCTCTCACACTGACACATTCTCTCTACACTGACACACTTTCTACACTGACACACTTCTACACTGACACACTCTCTACACTGACACACTCTCTCTACACTGACAAACTCTCTACACTGACACACTTTCTTTCTGACACACTGTCTCTACACTGACACACTTTCTACACCGACACACTCCCTCTACACTGACACTCTCTCTACACTGACACACTCTCTACACCGACACACTCTCTACACTGACACTTTCTACACTGACACACTCTCTACACTGACACACTCTCTACACTGACACACTCTCTACACTGACACACTCTCTACACTGACACACTCTCTACACTGACACACTCTCTCTACACTGACACACTCTACACTGACACACTTCTCTACACCGACACACTTCTACACTGACACACTCTCTACACTGACACACTCTCTACACTGACACACTCTCTACACTGGGACACTCTCTACACTGACACTTCTCTACACTGACACACTTCTCGACACTGACACACTCTCTCTACACCCGACACACTTCTCACTGACACACTTCTACACTGACACACTCTCTAAACTGACACACTCTCTACACTGACACACTCTCTCTACACTCCCACACTCTCTACACTGACACACTCTCTCTGCTGACAAACTTCTACACTGACACACTTCTCTACACCGACACTCTCTACACTGACACACTCTCTACACCGACACACTCTCTACACCGACACTCTTTCTACACTGACACACTCTCTACACTGACAAACTCTACACTGACACACTCTTTCTACACACACTCTCTACACTGACACACTCTCTACACTGACACACTCTCTACACTGACACACTCTTCTACACTGACACACTCTCTACACTGACACACTCTTCTACACTGACACTTTCTACACCGACACACTCTCTACACTGACACACTTCTACACTGACACACTCTCTCTACACTGACACACTCTCTACACTGACACACTCTCTACACTGGACACTCTCTCAACACTGACACACTAACTCTACACTGACACACTCTCTCGACACCGACACACTTCTACACTGGCACACTCTCTACACCGACACACTCTCTACACCCCACACTCTCTACACTGACACTCTCTACACTGACACACTCTACACTGACACACTCTCTACACTGACACACTCTCTACACCCCACACACTCTCTACACCGACAACTCTCTACACTGGACACACCTAACTCTACACTGACAAACTCTACACTGACACACTCTCTCACCCGACACTCTCTCTACACTGACACACTCTCTCTACACTGACACACTCTCTCTACACTGGCACTCTCTCTACACCGACACACTCTCTACCGACACTCTCTACACCGACACACTTCTCTACACCGACACACTCTCTCTATACTGACACACTCTCTCTACACTGACACACTCTCTACACCCGACACACTCTCTACACTGACACACTCTCTACACTGACAAACTCTCTACACTGACACACTCTCTACACTGACAAACTCTACACTGACACTACTCTCTACACTGACACACTCTCTACACTGACACACTCTCTACACTGACACTAACTCTACACTGACACACTCTCTCTACACTGACACACTCTCTACACTGACACACTCTCTACACCTACACACTCTCTACACTGACACACTCTTCTACACTGACACACTTCTACACTGACACACTCTCTACACTGACACACTCTACACTGACACACTCTTCTACACTGACACACTCTCTACACTGACACACTCTCTACACAGACACACTTCTACACCGACACACTCTCTACACTGACACACTGTCTACACTGACAAACTCTACACTGACACACTTTCTCTGACACTCTTCTACACTGACACACTCTCTACACTGACACACTCTCTACACTGACACACTCTCTACACCTACACACTCTCTCTACACTGACACACTCTCTACACTGACACACTCTACACTGACACACTTTCTACACTGACACACTCTCTACACTGACACACTCTCTCTACACTGACACACTCTCTACACCGACACACTCTCTACACCGACACACTCTCTACACTGACACATCTTCTACACTGACACACTTCTGCACTGACACACTCTCAACACCGACACACTCTCTACACTGACACACTCTCTACACTGACACACTCTCTACACTGACACACTCTCTCTACACTAACACACTCTCTACACTGACACACTCTCTCTACACCGACACACTCTCTACACTGACACACTCTCTACACTGACACACTCTCTACACCGACACACTCTCTCTACACTCACTCTACACTGACACACTCTCTACACTGACACACTCTCTACACTGACACACTCTCTCTACACTGACACACTCTCTACACCGACACACTCTCTACACTGACACACTCTCTACACTGACAAACTCTCTACACTGACACACTCTCTACACTCACTCTCTCTACACTGACACACTCTCTCTACACCGACACACTCTCTCTACACTGACACACTCTCTCTACACCGACACACTCTCTACACCGACACACTCTCTCTACACCGACACACTCTCTCGACACCGACACACTCTCTACAACGACACACTCTCAACACCGACACACTCTCTACACTGACACACTCTCTACACTGACACACTGTCTACACTGACACACTCTCTCTACACTAACACACTCTCTACACTGACACACTCTCTACACCGACACACTCTCTACACTGACACACTCTCTACACCGACACACTCTCTACACTGACACACTCTCTACACTGACACACTCTCTCTACACTGACACACTCTCTACACTGACACACTCTCTACACCGACACACTCTCTACACCGACACACTCTCTCTACACTGACACACTCTACACCGACACACTCTCTCTACACCGACACACTCTACACCGACACACTCTCTACACTGACACACTCTCTACACTGACACACTCTTTACACTGACACAAACTCTCTACACTGACACACTTTCTACACTCACACTCTACATTGACACACTCTCTACACTGACACACTCTCTACACTGACACTGTCTCTACACTGACACACTCTCTCTACACCGACACACTCTCTACACTGACACACTCTCTCTACACCGACACACTCTCTACACTGACACACTCTCTCTACACCGACACACTCTCTACACCGACACACTCTCTACACTGACACTCTCTACACTGACACACTCTCTACACTGACAAACTCTCTACACTGACACACTCTCTCTACACTCACACTCTCTACACTGACACACTCTCTCTACACCGACACACTCTCTCTACACTGACACACTCTCTCTACACCGACACACTCTCTACACCGACACACTCTCTCTACACCGACACACTCTCTACACCGACACACTCTCTACACTGACACACTCTCTACACTGACACACTCTCTACACTGACACACTCTCTCTACACTGACACACTCTTCTACACCGACACACTCTCTACACTGACACACTCTCTCACCGACACACTCTCTACACCGACACACTCTACACTGACACTGACACTGACACACTCTCTACACTGACAACTCTCTACACTGACACACTTTCTACACACACTACTCTCTACACTGACACACTCTCTACACCGACACACTCTCTCTACACTGACACACTCTCTCTACACTGACACACTCTCTCTACACGACACACTCTACACCGACACACTCTCTACACTGACACACTCTCTCTACACTGACACACTCTCTCTACACTGACACACTCTACACTGACACACTCTCTCACACTGACACACTCTCTCTACCGACACACTCTCTACACTGACACACTCTCTACACCGACAAACTCTCTACACTGACACACTCTCTACACCGACACACTCTCTACACTGACACACTCTCTACACTGACACACTCTCTACACCGACACACTCTCTACACTGACACACTCTACACTGACACACTCTCTACACTGACACACTTCTACACTTTACACTCTCTACACTGACACACTCTCTACACTGACACACTCTCTACACCGACACACTCTCTACACTGACACACTCTCTACACTGACACACTCCTCTACACTGACACACTTCTCAACACTGACACACTCTCTACACTGACACACTCTCTACACCGACACACTCTCTACACTGACACACTCTTCTACACTGACACACTCTCTACACTGACACTAACTCTACACTGACACACTCTCTCAACACCGACACACTCTCTACACTGACACACTCTCTACACTGACACACTCTCCACACTGACACACACTCTCTACACTAACACACTCTCAACACTGACACACTCTCTCTACACTGACACACTCTCTCTACACTGACACACTCTCTACACTGACACACTCTCTACACCGACACACTCTCTACACTGACACACTCTCTCTACACTGACACACTCTCTACACTGACACACTCTCTACACTGACACACTCTCTACACTGACACACTCTCTACACTGACACACTCTCTCTACACTGACACACTCTCTCAACACCGACACACTGTCTCTACACTGACACACTCTCTACACTGACACACTCTCTCTACACCGACCACTCTCACTGACACTCTCTCTACACTGACACACTCTCTACACTGACACACTCTCCTCTACACTGACACACTCTACACTGACACACTCTCTACACTGACACACTCTCTACACTGACAAACTCTACACTGACACACTCTCTACACTGACACACTCTCTACACTGACACACTCTCTACACTGACACACTCTCTCTACACCGACACACTTTCTACACTGACACACTCTCTACACTGACACACTCTCTTCTCACCGACACACTCTCTACACCGACACACTCTCTACACCGACACACTCTACACTGACAAACTCTCTACACTGACACACTCTCTGCACTGACACACTCTCTACACTGACACTCTCTCTCACTGACACACTCTCTCTACACTGACACACTCTCTACACTGACACACTCTCTCACACTGACACTGACACACACTCTACACCGACACACCTCTCTACACTGACACTCTCTACACTGACACACTCTCTACACTGACACACTCTCTGACACACTCTACACTGACACACTCTCTCTACACTGACACACTCTCTACACTGACACACTCTCTACACTGACACACTCTCTCTACACCGACACACTCTCTACACCGACACACTCTCTACACCGACACACTCTCTACACCGACACACTCTCTACACCGACACACTCTCTACACTGACACACTCTCTACACTGACAAACTCTCTACACTGACAAACTCTCTCGACACTGACACACTCTCTACACCGACACACTCTCGACACTGACACACTCTCAACACTGTCACACTCTCTACACCGACACACTCTCTACACTGACACTAACTCTACACTGACACACTCTCTCAACACCGACACACTCTCTACACCGACACACTCTCTACACTGACACACTCTCTACACTGACACACTCTCTACACTGACACACTCTCTCTTACACACAGACACACTCTCTACACTGACACACTCTCTCTACACCGACACTCTCTACACTGACACACTCTCTCTACACTGACACACTCTCTACACCGACACACTCTCAACACCGACACACTCTCTACACCGACACACTCTCTACACTGACACACTTTCTACACTGACAAACTCTCGACACTGACACACTCTACACTGACACACTCTCGACACTGACACACTTTGTCTACACTGACACACTCTCTACACTGACACTAACTCTACACTGACACACTTCTCAACACCGACACACTCTCTACACTGACACACTCTCTACACTCACACACTCTCAACACCGACACACTCTCTACACTGACACTTTCTACACTGACACACTTCTACACTGACACACTTTCTACACTGACACACTCTCTACACTGACGCACTCTCAATACTGACACACTCTCTACACTGACACACTCTCTACACTGACACACTTCTCTACACTGACACACTCTCAACACTGACACACTCTCTACACTGACACACTTTCTACACTGACACACTTCTACACTGACACACTTCTACACTGACACACTTCTACACTGACACACTTCTCTACACTGACACACTCTCTACACCGACACACTCTCTACACTGACACACTCTCTACACTGACACACTCTCTCTACACCGACACACTCTCTACACCGACACACTCTCTACACCGACACACTCTCTACACCGACACACTCTCTACACTGACACACTCTCAACACTGACACACTCTCTACACTGACACACTCTCTCAACACTGACACACTCTCTACACTGACACACTCTCTCTACACTGACACACTCTCTCTACACCGACACACTCTCTACACTGACACACTCTCTCTACACTGACACACTCTCTACACTGACACACTCTCTACACTGACACACTCTCTCTACACTGACACACTCTCTCTACACTGACACACTCTCTACACCGACACACTCTCTACACTGACACACTCTACACTGACACACTCTCTACACTGACACTCTCTCTACACTGACACACTCTCTCTACACTGTAACACTCTCTCTACACCGACACACTCTCTCTACACTGACACACTCTCTACACCGACACACTCTCTACACCGACACACTCTCTACACTGACACACTCTCTCTACACTGACACACTCTCTACTACACCGACACACTCTCTACACCGACACACTCTCTACACTGACACACTCTCTCCACTGACACACTCTCTACACCGACACACTCTCTACACCGACACACTCTCTACACTGACACACTCTCTACACTGACAAACTCTCTACACTGACACACTCTCTCTACACACACTCTCTCTACACTGACACACTCTCAACACTGACACACCCCCACCCTGACACACTCTCTCTACACTGACACACTCTCTCTACACCGACACACTCTCTACACCGACACACTCTCTCCACCGACACACTCTCTACAGTGACACACTCTCTACACCGACACACTCTCTACACTGACACACTCTCTACACTGACACACTCTCTCTACACTGACACACTCTCCCTACACTGACACACTCTCTCTACACCGACACACTCTCTCTACACTGACACACTCTCTACACTGACACACTCTCTCTACACCGACACACTGTCTCTACACCGACACACTCTCTCTACACCGACACACTCTACACTGACACCTAACTCCACACTGACACACTCTCTCTACACTGACACACTCTCTACACTGACACACTCTCTACACTGACACACTCTCTACACTGACAAACTCTCTCTACACTGACACACTCTCTACACCTACACACTCTCTACACTGACACACTCTCACACTGACACACTCTCAACACTGACACACTCTCTCTACACTGACACACTCTCTACACCGACACACTCTCTACACTGACACTAACTCTACACTGACACACTCTCTCTACACCGACACACTCTCTCTACACTGACACACTCTCTCTACACCGACACACTCTCTCTACACTGACACACTCTCTCTACACTGACACACTCTCTCGACACCGACACACACTCTCTACACTGACACACTCTCTCTACACTGACACTCTCTCTACACTGACACACTCTCTCTACACAGACACACACTCTCTACTGCGACACACTCTCTACACTGACACACTCTCTCTAAACTGACACGCTCACTCTACACTAGCACACTCTCTACACTGATACACTCTCTACACTGACACTCTCTCTCTACACTGACACACTCTCTCTACACCAACACACTCTCTCTACACTGACACACTCTCTCTACACCGACACACTCTCTCCACCGACACACTCTCTACACCGACACACTCTCTACACCGACACACTCTCTACACTGACACACTCTCTCTACACTGACACACTCTCTACACTGACACACTCTCAACACTGACACACTCTCTACACTGACACACTCTCTACACTGACACTCTCTCTACACTGACACACTCTCTACACTGACACACTCTCTACACTGACACTCTCTACACTGACACACTCTAACACTGACACACTCTCTACACTGACACACTCTCTACACTGACACACTCTCTACACTGACACACTCTCTCTAAACTGACACACTCTCTCTACACTGACACTCTCTACACTGACACACTCTCTACACTGACACACTCTCTACACTGACACACTCTCTACACTGACACACTCTCTACACTGACACACTTCTCTACACTGACACTCTCTCTACACTGACACACTCTCTACACTGACACACTCTCTACACTGACACACTCTCTCACCGACACACTCTACACTGACACTCTCTACACTGACACACTCTCTACACTGACACACTCTCTACACTGACACACTACACTGACACACTCTCTACACTGACACACTCTCTCTACACTGACACACTCTCTCTACACTGACACACTCTCTACACTGACACACTCTCTACACTGACACACTGACACTGACACTACACTGACACACTCTCTACACTGACACACTACACTGACACACTCTCTACACTGACACACTACACTGACACTCTCTCTCCACTGACACACTACACTGACACTCTCTCTACACTGACACACTACACTGACACACTCTCTACACTGACACACTACACTGACACTCTCTACACTGACACACTCTCTACACTGACACACTCTACACTGACACTCTCTCTACACTGACACTCTCTACACTGACACACTACACTGACACACTCTCTACACTGACACTCTCTACACTGACACTCTCTTACACTGACACACTCTCTCCACACTGACACACTCTACACTGACACACACTCTACACTGACACACTCTCTCACTGACACACTCTCAACTGACACACTCTCTACACTGACACACTCTCTACACTGACACACTCTACACTGACACTCTCTCTACACTGACACACTCTCTACACTGACACACTTCTCTACACTGACACTCTCTACACTGACACACTCTACACTGACACACTCTCTACACTGACACACTCTCTACACTGACACACTCTCTTCACTGACACACTCTCTACACTGACACACTCTCTCTACACTGACACACTCTACACTGACACAAACTCTCTACACTGACACACTCTCTACACTGACACACTCTCTACACTGACACACTCTCTCACTGACACACTCTCTCTCCACTGACACACTCTACACTGACACACTGACACTGACACTCTCTCTACACTGACACACTCTCTACACTGACACACTACACTGACACACTCTACACTGACACACTCTCTCCACTGACACACTCTCTACACTGACACTCTCTACACTGACACTCTCTACACTGACACACTCTCTACACTGACACACTACACTGACACTCTACACTGACACACTCTCTCTACACTGACACACTCTACACTGACACACTCTACACTGACACTCTCTACACTGACACTCTCTTCACTGACACACTCTACACTGACACACTCTCTACACTGACACACTCTTCTCTACACTGACACACTCTCTCTACACACTGACACACTCTCTCTACACTGACACACTCTCTACACTGACACACTCTCTACACTGACACACTCTCTCGACACTGACACACTCTCTACACTGACACACTCTCTCTACACTGACACACTCTCTACACTGACACACTCTCTCCACTGACACACTCTCTACACTGACACACTCTACACTGACACACTCTCTACACTGACACTCTCTCTCTACACTGACACACTCTCTACACTGACACACTCTCTACACTGACACACTCTCTACACTGAACACACTCTACACTGACACACTCTCTACACTGACACACTCTCTACACTGTCTCTCTCTACACTGACACACTCTCTCTACACTGACACACTCTCTACACCGACACACTCTCTACACTGACACACTCTCTACACTGACACACTCTCTCTACACTGACACACTCTCAACACTGACACACTCTCTCTACACACACTCTCTCTACACTGACACACTCTCTCTCCACTGACACACTCTACACACACTCTCTCTCTACACTGACACTCTCTACACTGACACACTCTCTACACTGGCACACTACACTGACACTCTCTCTACACTGACACACTCTCTCTCCACTGACACACTCTACACACACTCTCTCTACACTGACACTCTCTACACTGACACACTCTCTTCACTGACACACTCTACACTGACACTCTCTACACTGACACACTCTCTCTACACTGACACACTCTACACTGACACTCTCTACACTGACACACTCTCTCTCCACTGACACACTCTACACTGACACTCTCTACACTGACACACTCTCTTCACTGACACACTCTACACTGACACTCTCTACACTGACACACTCTCTCTACACTGACACACTCTACACTGACACTCTCTACACTGACACTCTCTTCACTGACACACTCTACACTGACACTCTCTACACTGACACTCTCTCACTGACACACTCTACACACACTCTCTCTACACTGACACTCTCTACACTGACACACTCTCTTCACTGACACACTCTACACTGACACTCTCTACACTGACACTCTCTACACTGACACACTCTACACTGACACACTCTTCACTGACACACTCTCTTCACTGACACACTCTCTACACTGACACACTCTCTCTACACTGACACTCTCTCTACACTGACACACTCTCTCTACACTGACACACTCTCTCTACACTGACACTCTCTACACTGACACACTCTCTACACTGACACACTCTACACTGACACACTCTCTTCACTGACAGACTCTCTACACTGACACACTCTCTACAGTGACACACTCTCTACACTGACACACTCTCTTCACTGACACACTCTCTACACTGACACACTCTACACTGACATTCTCTCTACACTGACACACACTCTCACACACTCTCTCTCTCCACTGACACACTCTCTACACACATTCTCTCTACACTGACAGACTCACTCTACAAACACACTCTCTACACACTCACTCTACACACACTCTCTCCACACACACACACTCTCTTTGCACACACTCGATACACACACTCTCTACACACACACTCGATACACACACTCTCTTTCCACACACACTCGATACACACACTCGATTCACACACACACACACACACTCTCTACACACACTCGATAAACACACTCAATACACACACTCTCTACACACACTCTCTCTCCACACACTATAAACACACCCTCTACACACACACTCTCTCTACACACACTCTCTATAAACACACTATAAACACACTCTCTCTACACACACACACACACTGTCGACACACACTCTCTCTCCACACACAGTCTCTTCACACGCAGTCTCTCTACACACACTCTATCTACACACACTATAAACACACCCTCTACACACACACTCTCTCTACACACACTCTCTATAAACACACTATAAACACACTCTCTCTACACACACACACTGTCTACACACACTCTCTCTATGCACACTCTCCATAAACACACTCTCTATACACTCTCTAAACACACACACACTCTCTACACTCACACACTCTCTACACACACTCGACACACACACTCTCTCTCTACACACACACACTCTCTACACACACTCAAACACACACTCTGTACACACACACACTCTCGACACACACTCTCTTCACACACTCTCTATAAACACACTTTCTTCACACACTCTCTATAAACACACTCTCTACACACTCTCTACACCAACACTGTCTACACATGCACTCTCTTTACACACACTCTCTATAAACACTCTCTTTACACACACTCTCTATAAACACACTCTCTACACACACTCTCTATAAACACTCTCTCTACACACACTCTCTTTGCATACACTCGATACACACACTCTCTTCACATACTCTCTCTACACACACTCTCTCTACACACTCTCTCTACACACACTCTCTCTACACACACACTCTCTACACACTCTCTCTACACACACTCTCTACACACACACTCTCTCCACACACACTCCCTCTACACACTCTCTCTACACACACACACATTCTCTACACACACTCTCTATAAACACACTCTTGACACACACTCTCTATAAACACACTCTCTACACACACTCTTGACACACACTCTCTCTACACACACACACTCTCTACACACTCTCTCTACACACACACACTCTCTTTGCACACACTCGATTCACACTCTCTCTACACACACTCTCTTTGCACACACTCTCTACACACTCTCTACACACACTCTCTCTACAAACACACTTTCTACACACTCTCTCCACACACACTCCCGCTACACACACTCTCTCTACACACACACACTCTCTCTACACACACTCGATACACACACTCTCTCCACACACACTCTCTCCACATACACTCTCTATACACACTCTAAACACACACTCTACACACACAAACTCTCTACACACACACACTCTCTACACACACTCGATACACACACTCTCTCTACAGACACTCTCTCTACACACACTCTAAACACACTCTCTACACACACACTCTCTACACACACACTCTCTCTTAACACACACACTCTCTCTACACACTCAATACACACTCTCTATACTGACACACTCTTTCTATACACACACTCTATCTACACACATCCTCTTTCTACACACTCAATACACACGCTTTTGTACACACACTTTCTCTACACACTATAAACACACTCTATACACACACTCTCTCCACACATTCTCCCTACACACACTTTCTCTACACACTATAAACACACTCTATACACACTCTCTCTACACACACTATAAACACTCTCTCTACACACACACACTCTATACTCTCTCTCTACACACACTCTCTCTATACAGACACTATCTACAAACACACTCTCTCTACACACTCGCACATGACACACTGGAAAATATTCTGCCTCTCCCTCTCTCTCTCTCTTTTGGGGATTGTAGGCTTTTGGGGTAGCCTAGTGATTAGAGCATTGGACGAGTAACCGAAAGGTTGCAAGTTCAAATCCCCGAGCTGACAAGGTACAAAATCTGTCGTTCTGCCCCTGAACAGGCATTTAACCCACTGTTCCTAGGCCGTCAAAATAAGAATTTGTTCTTAACTGACTTGCCTAGTAAAATAAAGGTAAAATAAAAAAATAAAAAATTGTAGGCTTTTGGGGATTGCAGGCTTTTGGGGATTGCAGGCTTTTGGGGATTGTAGGCTTTTGGGGATTGTAGGCTTTTGGGGATTGTAGGCTTTTGGGGATTGTAGGCTTTTGGGGATTGTAGGCTTTTGGGGATTGTAGGCTTTTGGGGATTGTAGGCTTTTGGGGATTGTAGGCTTTTGGGGATTGTAGAGGACAAAGGAGATGTAGCAGGGTCCATAGAGGAATATAGTTCAGCTTCAGTTCAAATTGAAAAAGGTCAAATATGCCTTTTGTTTCTGGATATTCATGCTCTTGAGTGACATTCTTTCTGCATTGGTCAGCTTTGGTCAAATCACTTTAGGAAGAAAGAATACAGCCCATGCTGTGATAATATGTTGACTCACCTTTTATGGTGCGTACTATAATTATAGTATCAACACATGGTCCAGACATACACTACATGATCAGAAGTATGTGGACACTGCTAGTAGAACATCTCATTCTAAAATCACCTGCTAGTAGAACATCTCATTCATTAATATGGAGTTGGTCTCCCCTTTGCTACTATAACAGCCTCCACTCTTCTGGGAAGGCTTTCCACTAGATGTTGGTACATTGCTGCTATAACAGCCTCCACTCTTCTGGGAAGGCTTTCCACTAGATGTTGGAACATTGCTGCTATAACAGCCTCCACTCTTCTGGGAAGGCTTTCCACTAGATGTTGGAACATTGCTGCTATAACAGCCTCCACTCTTCTGTGAAGGCTTTCCACTAGATGTTGGAACATTGCTGCTATAACAGCCTCATCTCATCTCATCATGATGTTTAGTGATTAGGCTCACAGTCAGCGTTCCAATTCATCACAAAAAGTGTTCGATGGGGTTGAGGTCAGGTCTCTGTGCAGTTCTTCCACACCGATCTCGACAAACCATTTCTGTCTTGGGGCATTGTCATGCTGAAACAGGAAAGGTCCTTCCCCAAACTGTTGCAACAAAGTTGGAAGCACAGAATTGTCTAGAATTTCATTATATGCTGTAGTGTTAACATTTCCCTTCACTGGAACTAAGGGGCCTAACCCGAACTGAGAAAAACCGTCCCAGACCATTATTCCTCCTCCACCAAACTCCTGCTCCTCCTGACATCCACCAAAACCAGATTTGTTAATCTGACTGTCAGATGGTCTGTGAGCTTGTGTGGCCTACCACTTCCGTTGTTGCTCCTAGACGTTTCTACTTCACAATAACTGCTTACAGTTGACCGGGGCAGCTCTACCAGGGTAGACATTTTATGGACTGACTTGTTGGAAAGGTGATATCCTATGATGTTGAAAGTCACTGTTTGTCTTTGGAGGCTGAATGACTGTGTACTAGATTTGATACACCTGTGAGAGAGAGAGAGAGAGAGAGAGAGAGAGAGAGAGAGAGAGAGAGAGAGAGAGAGAGAGAGAGAGAGAGAGAGAGAGAGAGAGAGAGAGAGAGAGAGAGAGAGAGAGAGAGAGAGGAGAGAGAGAGAGAGAGAGAGAGAGAGAGAGAGAGAGCGAGAGAGAGAGAGAGAGAGAGAGAGAGAGAGAGGTGTAAATATGGGAATTTGAAATAAGAAAGTGAGACAGAGAGAATAATTTAAAGAGTGATGGAAAGATATGAAAAGATATGTAGAGATGGAGAGGGGAAAAGGGCAAGGGAGAAGAGAGGGTTATTATAACGTGGCAGGCTGGCAGCTAAATCAGCTCAACAGAGATTAGCCAGATGCTCTTCTCCAAAACTCAAGCCTTTTGTATTTTCTTCACTCAGACCTTTTCTTTCCTCTGGTGGGAAGCAGGTCCTCTCACAGCAAGTGTGAGTGTGGCTCCAAATCGATTTCACAAACCCTGCTCTGTAGGAGTGTCTAAAACATCTGTGCTGTCTGTGGAGCATTGTAGTCTCTGTCTGCCTCTTAAAGGTGCTATCTCCATTTTACACTTCACTGGGCTAATATGATGATGAGAACCCAGTGAAGCAGTAAACTGTAACCTGTATCTGTCCCCCCCAACCTTCCCAGGGGGAACTTCCTGTCTGGAAGTTCAAAATGCTGGATAATCTTTCAGTCTGCTAAATGATTTTGCTTAAAATTTGTCTCACATATTGTTAGCATAATTTCCACTTATCTGTCAAATTGAATAGCCCCTCTAATGACTTGAGTGATTGTTAGGAGGTGTGCTCAAGGGAAGTTAGGTCTCTTCAGATGGATATGCCTCTGTCCACCCTGATGTTCATCATTCCAGTTGGTCAGCAGTACAACCATATAGATCCTTCAAAAATATTAGTATTAGTATTCTAATTCCTAATACTATGGGTGTGTTCGTAAATTCACTCTGGAGTGCCAGAATGCCCTCAGAGTGCTCTCTGGGTGTTCATCAATTCAGAGCTCAGATTGTCCGTTCATAAATTCAGAGCAACCCTTGCGTTCAGAGCCACACTGGACGCTCTGGCCGAGGAGGAGGGTTGATCCGAGCGTTCTGGCCTCAACGGCAGTTAAGCACCCGAGCTAACTAGCTAACGTTAGCTAGCTTGCTAGCTACTTCCAGACACAAATGAGAGAACACCTCACTCTGATCATTTTACTCTCCCTAGCAGAGCTGGTTCGGCTGTTTTCCTGTTATCTAGTGACTGTAAATGTGCTGCTGGTAACAATTTAATAACGTTTTTTTGGCCAACGTTTACTGACACCGATCATATTCAAAGGGTGTTGATTGTTCGTATAATCATCAGTTATTCTTCAATCTGGCACACTCCGACGAGAGTGCTCTGAAATCGGAGTAGATATCCACAGTGAATTTGTGTTGACCTATTCTCCTATCCCCTCATAACAAAAGAACCTGAGCAACACCTGTTCTGCTTTAAGCTCAGCGGCAGTGAGAGGGGTGTTTAGGAGCTTAAGCTCTAACGCATAGAAGCTGGGTTTCACAGCGCTCAACAAGACCAGTGGACTCGATAATAAGTGGATGCTAGTGACACCTAGACGCAGCAGGGGCAAAATTGACAGAAACTTTGTGAGAAAGTCAACCACCTCCTCATCCCCCCTCTCTCTGTGGTATTGTCAGAGTTGAAAGCCGGGCCATCATGGAGCTGCTACGGTCCCAAGTTGGATCCCCGCACCGTAGCATCCCTTTAGAGATCAAAACCTTTTTTTCTTCATATTTTCGTTTGGTTTTGATTGATTTGAATCATGATCGAATATTTGTCATCTTATTTTTATTATAGAGCAAAGCTACTTCTGTGTGTGCCTATGAGGTAAGAACATATTCCATGACTGCTGCGCTCACAAGACAACATCACATTTTCCTTCCAGACCAGAAACGATGAAAGACAGTTTCAAGGTCCAAATTCATCATTATTGTTCCCTTCGACTGGTATGTTTTTCCCATCTGCAAACTGTTACGCATTTTTGTTTTCAGAATAAGCCCAAAGTAACATATTTTCCCTAATATTTTGCATAATTTGTTTAAGAAACAGAAACCAGAAGATTTGTTAAGATTATTATCTCTCTCTCTCTCTCTCTCTCACATACACACACACACACACACACACACACACACACACACACACACACACACACACACACACACACACACACACACACACACACACACACACACACACACACACACACACACACACACACACACACACACACACACACACACACACACACACACACACACCATAACCATAGCGTGTGTTTTCATCAAAGTAATCCAAAAGAAAGAACATCACAATTGAATTCACTTTCTCCTGCAATGCAATGTGGTCATTATAATTTATGTACCATGTGGTAGCAGCTTAATAAGAAGCTATTGGTGTCTTGACGTAGTCTATGATATAAAACAAATCAACAAAAATAATTGGGAACTGGATATACTATAATGAGGGGGTAATCAAATAACCAATTTATTATTGATTGGGCTATAGTCCAACTCCACCAATCCCAGCCATAAAATCTATCAATAAAGTGCCACTTCACTAAGTGAGAAAAAATTGAAACAATGCATGCATCTGTTCTGACCCAAAAAATAAAATGGGTGATGTTACCTTGAATCGATGCACAGAAGGTAACGAAAAGCAGTAAGAGAGTCCATGCTGCGGTGGATGCCATAGTGAGGATAGTGCGCTAGTCCTATGGTGCAGCGCAACAGAGGGAGAGAGGAGGGAGAGAAAAGTAGTATATGGAGAGAGAAGGCTGCCATGGGCTGGGAGAGAGGGACAAACAGACTGTCGGCGTTCTGTTCCCGTGTAGCCTGTCTCCCTCTTCCGGGGAAAAGCGGGACTGGCCGAGAGTTGCACAGGGATGGAGGGATGGGATCCACAGTCAATTGCGCATGCAGATTCGAAGATAAATCACAGCAGGTGGGACCATAGAGAATGATAGAGGACTCTAGCAGCCTAAAGGGATGGCAGGTAGCCTAGTGGTTAGAGTGTTGGACTAGCAAGATCGAATCCCCGAGCTGACAAGGTAAAAAGCTGTTGTTCTACCCATGAACCAGGCAGTTAACCCACTGTTCCTAGGCTGTCATTGAAATAAGATTTTTTCTTAACTGACTTGCCTAGTAAAAAAAAGGCAGTTTTAGCATTGGCAGCGCCATTGAGGGGTTCCACAATGCTTCTGCCATTTAAAAGTATGTTGTCACAGATGCGATAATGGCACAGACGTATAAAGATGAGTCCTCTATCTGTCTTTATGGATGGGACGTATCCCGTATTTGCATGATTCCAAGGGTGGAGTCTTTGGGGAAGTTAGGGCTTAATTATTTTCCTAAGCTGTATCCTACAATTTGTCAGAAAGGGAAAAATGCCTCACTCTTAAAAGTATGTTGTGTTTTGTTATATCCACATTTTCACAGTCAACCTGGGTTTTTTTGGAGATTAAAAAAGCTGTGCATGTGACAGGGTTGACTGTGAGAATTTGGATATAACAAAACACAACATACTTTTAAGAGTGAGGCGTTTTTCCCTTTCTGACAAATTGTAGAATACAGTGGTGGAAAAAGTATCCAATTGTCATACTTGTAAAAGTAAAGATACCTTAATAGAAAATTGCTCAAGTAAAAGTGAAAGTCACTCAGTAAAATCCTAATTGAGTAAAAGTCTCAAATAATTTGGTTTTAAATATACGTAAGTGTCAAAAGTAATCGTAATTGCTCAAATATAGTTGGGTGTCAGGGAACATGTATGGAATAAAAAGTACAAAACTTTTAATTAAAAGTGAAAGTTGTTAAAAAATATAAATAATAAAGTAAAGTACAGATACCCCAAAAAACAACTTAAGTACTACTCTCAATTATTTTTCTTAAGTACTTTACACCACTACAGGGTGGAAACCAGGAGACCCTTCTTACTGGGGAATATGTAGAATGTATAAATTGGTCATGGCTGGAAACTTTTGTCAAATTAAGGTCAGATTTGAGTTTGCATAGCAGGTTAGGAATACAAACAAATTATACTTTTGAATTAATTTGACAAAAGCTGGATCCCTTCTAGCCATGAGCATATAAATTGCACACCCTTAAAACTGTTGAGATCAGAGCCTTGTCCTAAAGGTTTGTGCCTTCCCTCAGAAAACCACAGCCTTAAAGATAGATTCCTCTATTGCTACATCTATTTTTTGACCGATAAATTCATGTTATGCTATATAGCCATTAATTCTTGAAGAATATGACTTATAAATGCCTCATGAGATTAGTTCAGCTGTCACACTCCATTAGAGACCAAAATATAAGCTTGTTTTACTCCAATGTTTGTAAATCATGTAAATGTAAACACTGTATAGCCTCAAAACATGGTTCAAACTCAAATGTGTATCTAATAGATGGTCAGTCCTTGTATCCATAGCTCTGTCTACGAATTTGAGAGTGGTACAATTTTACTTGGCCCCTCCCTCAGCTTTTTTATCTAAACAGAGGTGTGATGACACTTTGTTAATGTTTCAATTAAGGATTCTAGCTTTAAGTTTAACAAGGACCTACGCTTTGGTAAAATCCCCTGAGGGGTATACTACAAAGCAGGATCAATGACTTAGCCAGCTGCAATGCTTCAATGTTCAGGAATAGCTTAATGTTCAGGAATAGCTTAATGTTCAGGAATAGCTTAATGTTCAGGAATAGCTTAATGTTCAGAAATAGCTTAATGTTCAGGAATAGCTTAATGTTCAGGAATAGCTTAATGTTCAGGAATATATGCTTAGAATGGGTATGTATTGCATAACTTGTTTCAACAAATAACCAATATTCAAGTCTAGGTTCATTAATGCCCCAGTAACTCTTTTTATTTCTGAGTGTTTATCCAAGTTAGCTGGTTTACTCATTGATCCTGCTTTGTAGTATACCCACTCTGGTGTTTTTACAAAGGTTCACTGTGTCCTGTGAGAGCAGAGATGAGAATGCTTTGCCCTCTGAAACAGTGCAAACGTAATAAATAAAGCTCTTCAAAAAAGTCTAGGCTGGCCTTGACTTGTGGGCCGGGAACGGCTGTGCTCAGGTTCTCTCTTCTCAGTTGATTTTGTTTTATTGTTCCCTTGGAGAAGGACAAGCATTCCTCCCGGTGACTGTGATACGCACATACAAAACTGTGTTTATCAAACAGTCATTGAAGACAGAAAATAAAGAGACTATAAATTATGGCGCCAATGTTTTCTCTAAACTGAAAGACGAAGGCAAGGAACATCAATTAATGCATGAAATCTATAGCTAGCATGTGTAAGATTTGGATTGAAGTCATTTGATATACACAAGGGACTAATGATTTTGGATGGGTTTGTATATGCAGGATCATAGAGACACAAAATACAAACAGATAACAAACTGTTTCCCGGCAGTGTTGCTGGACTGGTCCACATTGGGCCAATGGCAGTTCAACTAAGGTCATAGCAGATGTAGGACCTTCATTTGAGCCAGTTTGCTTCAGCTGGAAAATAATCAGCAAATGTGAATTATTATGTGGATTAAAGTGATGAGATATTTTGTTGTAGGGGTTGATACATTTTCCCTTAGGGCAAATCAAGTCTGACATTTTAAAGTGGAAATTACAAACTTTAGACGTTTTTTAAACCTCAAATACAATACATGTTGGCATTTCCTGCTGAACAGGAGAATTCTCAGAAACAAAACAGTGGTAGTCAGAATTGTTTTGTTGAACAACAAATGAACCTGATTGGCTGATTATCCATTGATATTCAACGTGAATTTCTATGTGCCATTCCAAAATGGCTGCTGTGGCTTCTGCTACACAGCATGAGCAGTATTTCAATCTTCCCGATTTCTCAGTTGGGATAATGGGATAATAAGGAGTACAGCAACATTTTCCATCCCTGGATTGACATATATTCTCGAGCCATACTGTTCATTCATGTTACGTTATAGATTGGAAAGATTGGAAAGCAGCTGCGGTCACTCCCCTCTTCAAAGGGGGGGGGGACAATCTTTGACCCAAACTGCTACAGACCTATATCTATCCTACCCTGCCTTTCTAAGGTCTTCGAAAGCCAAGTCAACAAACAGATTAACGACCATTTCGAATCTCGCCATACCTTCTCTGCTATGCAATCTGGTTTCAGAGCTGGTCATGGGTGCACCTCAGCCACGCTCAAGGTCCTAAACGATATCTTAACCGCCATCGATAAGAAACATTACTGTGCAGCCGTATTCATTGATCTGGCCAAGGCTTTCGACTCTGTCAATCACCACATCCTCATCGGCAGACTCGACAGCCTTGGTTTCTCAAATGATTGCCTCGCCTGGTTCACCAACTACTTCTCTGATAGAGTTCAGTGTGTCAAATCGGAGGGTCTGCTGTCCGGACCTCTGGCAGTCTCTATGGGTGTGCCACAGGGTTAAATTCTTGGACCGACTCTCTTCTCTGTATACATCAATGATGTCGCTCTTGCTGCTGGTGAGTCTCTGATCCACCTCTATGCAGACGACACCATTCTGTATACTTCTGGCACTTCTTTGGACACTGTGTTCACAACCCTCCAGGCAAGCTTCAATGCCATACAACTCTCCTTCCATGGCCTCCAATTGCTCTTAAATACAAGTAAAACTAAATGCATGCTCTTCAACCGATCGCTGCCTGCACCTGCCCGCCTGTCCAACATAACTACTCTGGACGGCTCTGACTTAGAATGCGTGGACAACTACAAATACCTAGGTGTCTGGTTAGACTGTAAACTCTCCTTCCAGACCCACATCAAACTTCACCAATCCAAAGTTACATCTAGAATTGGCTTCCTATTTCGCAACAAAGCATCCTTCACTCATGCTGCCAAACATACCCTTCCCTGTAAAACGGACCATCCTACCAATCCTTGACTTCGGCGATGTCATTTACAAAATAGCCTCCAATACCCTACTCAACAAATTGGATGCAGTCTATCACAGTGCACCATTGCGACCTGTATGCTCTCGTTGGCTGGCCCTCGCTTCATACTCGTCGTCAAACCCACTGGCTCCATGTCATCTACAAGACCCTGCTAGGTAAAGTCCCCCTTATCTCAGCTCGCTGGTCACCATAGCATCACCCACCTGTAGCACGCGCTCCAGCAGGTATATCTCTCTGGTCACCCCCAAAACCAATTCTTTCTTTGGCTGCCTCTCCTTCCAGTTCTCTGCTGCCAATGACTGGAACGAACTACAAAAATCTCTGAAACTGGAAACACTTATCTCCCTCACTAGCTTTAAGAACAAAGTGTCAGAGCAGCTCACAGATTACTGCACCTGTACATAGCCCACCTATAATTTAGCCCAAACAACTACCTCTTTCCCTACTGTATTTATTTAATTAATTTATTTTGCTCCTTTGCACTCCATTATTTTTATTTCTACTTTGCACATTCTTCCACTGCAAATCTACCATTCCAGTGTTTTACTTGCTATATTGTATTTACTTTGCCACCATGGCCTTTTTTTGCCTTTACCTCCCTTATCTCACCTCATTTGCTCACATCGTATATAGACTTGTTTATACTGTATTATTGACTGTATTTTTGTTTTACTCCATGTGTAACACTGTGTCGTTGTATGTGTCGAACTGCGTTGCTTTATCTTGGCCAGGTCGCAATTGTAAATGAGAACTTGTTCTCAACTTGCCTATCTGGTTAAATAAAGG
The DNA here is from genome assembly GCF_023373465.1 of Oncorhynchus keta. Taxonomy (NCBI): domain Eukaryota; kingdom Metazoa; phylum Chordata; class Actinopteri; order Salmoniformes; family Salmonidae; genus Oncorhynchus; species Oncorhynchus keta. Next base: position 27,084,708 of record NC_068428.1, read on the forward strand.
TGAAATAAAATAAAATAAAATAAAAAAATAGCCTTGTTCTAAAACGTATTAAATTGTTTTTTTCCCCTCATAAATCTACACACAATAACCCATAATGACAAAGCAAAAAATAGGTTTTAGACATTTTTGAAGATGCATAAAAAAATGTTTTTTAAATGAAATATCACATTTACATAAGTATTCAAACCCTTTACTCAGTATTTTGTTGAAGGACCTTTGGCAGCGATTACAGCATCAAGTCTTCTTGGATATGACGCTACAAGCTTGGCACACCTGTGTTTGGGAGTTTTCCCATTCTTCTCTGCAGATCCTCTCAAGCTCTGTCAGGTTGGATGGGGAGCGTCGCTGCAGATATGTTTGATCGGGTTCATGTCCAGGCTCAGGCTGGGCCGCTCAAGGACATTCAGAGACTTGTCCCGAAGCCACTCCTGCGTTGTCTTGGCTGTGTGCTTAGGGTCGTTGTCCTGTTGGATGGTGAACCTTCACCCCAGACTGAAGTCCTGAGCGCTCCAGAGCAGGTTTTCATCAAGGATCTCTTTGTACTTTACTCCGTTCATCTTTCCCTCGATCCTGACTAGTCTCCCAGTCCCTGCCGCTGAAAAACATCCCCACAGCATGATACTGCCACCACCATGCTTCAACGTAGGGATAGTGCCAGGTTTCCTCCTGACATGATGCTTGGCATTCAGGCCAAAGAGTTCAATCTTGGTTTCATCAGACCAGAGAATCTTGTTTCTCATGGTCTAAGTCATTTAGGTGCCTTTTGGCAAACTCCAAGAGAGCGGTCATGTGCCTTTTACTGAGGAGTAGCTTCCATCTGGCCACTCTACCATAAAGGCCTGATTGGTGGGGTGCTGCAGAGGTGGTTGTTCTTCTGGAAGGTTCTCTCATCACAGAGGATCTATGGAACTCTGGCAGAGTGATCAGAGTGTTCTTGGTCACCTCCCTGACCAAGGCCCTTCTCCCCCGATTGCTCAGTTTGGCGGGTGGCCAAACTTCTTCCATTTAAGAATGATGGAGGCCACTGTGTTCCATCTTTCCGTCATTGGTACAGAAATGATTTGGTACCCATCTCCAGATTTTTGTCTCGACACAATCCTGTCTCGAAGCTCTACAGACAATTCCTACGACCTTATGGCTTGGTTTTTGCTCTGACATGCACTATCAACTCTTCGTCTGCCCACGTGTTCTCGCACACCCCGAGAGCTTCTGGTCAGCGGGGTGGTGGCACCGGGATCCTCATCTCTCCCAAGTGGTCATTCTCTCTTTCTCCCCTTACCCATCTGTCTATCGCCTCCTTTGAATTCCATGCTGTCACAGTTACCAGCCCTTTCAAGCTTAACATCCTTATCATTTATCGCCCTCCAGGTCCCCTCGGAGAGTTCATCAATGAGCTTGATGCCTTGATAAGCTCCTTTCCTGAGGACGGCTCACCTCTCACAGTTCTGGGCGACTTTAACCTCCCCACGTCTACCTTTGACTCATTCCTCTCTGCCTCCTTCTTTCCACTCCTCTCCTCTTTTGACCTCACCCTCTCACCTTCCCCCTACTCACAAGGCAGGCAATACGCTCAACCTCATCTTTACTAGATGCTGTTCTTCCACTAACCTCATTGCAACTCCCCTCCAAGTCTCCGACCACTACCTTGTATCCTTTTCCCTCTCGCTCTCATCCAACACTTCCCACACTGCCCCTACTCGGATGGTATCGCGCCGTCCCAACCTTCGCTCTCTCTCCCCCGCTACTCTCTCCTCTTCCATCCTATCATCTCTTCCCTCTGCTCAAACCTTCTCCAACCTATCTCCTGATTCTGCCTCCTCAACCCTCCTCTCCTCCCTTTCTGCATCCTTTGACTCTCTATGTCCCCTATCCTCCAGGCCGGCTCGGTCCTCCCTCCCGCTCCGTGGCTCGACGACTCATTGCGAGCTCACAGAACAGGGCTCCGGGCAGCCGAGCGGAAATGGAGGAAAACTCGCCTCCCTGCGGACCTGGCATCCTTTCACTCCCTCCTCTCTACATTTTCCTCCTCTGTCTCTGCTGCTAAAGCCACTTTCTACCACTCTAAATTCCAAGCATCTGCCTCTAACCCTAGGAAGCTCTTTGCCACCTTCTCCTCCCTCCTGAATCCTCCCCCCCCTCCCTCTCTGCAGATGACTTCGTCAACCATTTTGAAAAGAAGGTCGACGACATCCGATCCTCGTTTGCTAAGTCAAACGACACCGCTGGTTCTGCTCACACTGCCCTACCCTGTGCTCTGACCTCTTTCTCCCCTCTCTCTCCAGATGGAATCTCGCGTCTTGTGACGGCCGGCCGCCCAACAACCTGCCCGCTTGACCCTATCCCCTCCCCTCTTCTCCAGACCATTTCCGGAGACCTTCTCCCTTACCTCACCTCGCTCATCAACTCATCCCTGACCGCTGGCTACGTCCCTTCCGTCTTCAAGAGAGCGAGAGTTGCACCCCTTCTGAAAAAACCTACACTCGATCCCTCCGATGTCAACAACTACAGACCAGTATCCCTTCTTTCTTTTCTCTCCAAAACTCTTGAACGTGTCGTCCTTGGCCAGCTCTCCCGCTATCTCTCTCAGAATGACCTTCTTGATCCAAATCAGTCAGGTTTCAAGACTAGTCATTCAACTGAGACTGCTCTTCTCTGTATCACGGAGGCGCTCCGCACTGCTAAAGCTAACTCTCTCTCCTCTGCTCTCATCCTTCTAGACCTATCGGCTGCCTTCGATACTGTGAACCATCAGATCCTCCTCTCCACCCTCTCCGAGTTGGGCATCTCCGGCGCGGCCCACGCTTGGATTGCGTCCTACCTGACAGGTCGCTCCTACCAGGTGGCGTGGCGAGAATCTGTCTCCTCACCACGCGCTCTCACCACTGGTGTCCCCAGGGCTCTGTTCTAGGCCCTCTCCTATTCTCGCTATACACCAAGTCACTTGGCTCTGTCATAACCTCACATGGTCTCTCCTATCATTGCTATGCAGACGACACACAATTAATCTTCTCCTTTCCCCCTTCTGATGACCAGGTGGCGAATCGCATCTCTGCATGTCTGGCAGACATATCAGTGTGAATGACGGATCACCACCTCAAGCTGAACCTCGGCAAGACGGAGCTGCTCTTCCTCCCGGGGAAGGACTGCCCGTTCCATGATCTCGCCATCACGGTTGACAACTCCATTGTGTCCTCCTCCCAGAGCGCTAAGAACCTTGGCGTGATCCTGGACAACACCCTGTCGTTCTCAAATTAATTTGCCAGAATTCTACATAATTATGACATAACATTGAAGGTTGCGCAATGTAACAGCAATATTTAGTGGTGGTGCTCGGTGGTCTTGGTCACCGGCCTACGAGCCGCCACCGATCCCTTTTTCCTTTCGGTTAGTTTTGTCTCATTTGTTACACCTGTTCCTATTTTGTGAGTTCTTGATTTGCTTCCCCAATTAACTTGTGGAACCCGCCCCTTTGTTGTGCGGGATTATTTTGGAGTTCACGTTTGTGTCGTTGGTGTTGTTTGTGCTCCGGACCTGTTACCCTGTGTTTTGGGTTGGTCAGTGTTTTGTCATCTTTCCCTGGAACTCTTTGCTCTCTGTGCCTGATTCCTATCTACACACCTAGTCAGCCGTGACAGATAGTTTCTGGATTTGATCATATTAATGACCAAAGGCTCATATTTCTGTGTTTATTATACTATAATTAAGTCTATGATTTGATATTTGATAGAGCAGGCTGAATGAGGGTGGTAGGTGGCAGCAGGCTCGTAAGCATTCATTCAAACTTTACTGCGTTTGCCAGCAGCTCTTACAAATGCTTGAATCACAGCACTGTTTATGACTTCAAGCCTATCAACTCCTGAGATTAGGCTGGCAATACTAAAGTGCCTATTAGAACATCCAATAGTCAAAGGTATATGAAATACAAATGGTATAGAGAGAAATAGTCGACGCGTCATAATTCCTATAATAACTACAACCTAAAACTTCTCAACTGAGAATATTGAAGAACTTGGAATATTAATGACTCTCTGCGGTCATTAAAGATCCCATGACACTTATCGTAAGAGTAGGGGTGTTAACCCCGGTGTCCTGGCTAAATTCCCAATCTGGCCTTCAAACCATCACGGTCACCTAATAATCCCCAGTTTACAATTGGCTCATTCATCCCCCTCCTCTCCCTTGTAACTATTCCCCAGGTCGTTGCTGCAAATGAGAACGTGTTCTCAGTCAACTTACCTGGTAAAATAACGGATAAATAAAAAACAAACACCAGCTTTCATATGTTATCATGTTCTGAGCAAGGAACTTAAACCTTTGCTTTTTTACATGGCACATATTGCACATTTACTTTCTTCTCCAACACTGTGTTTTTGCATTATTTAAACCAAATTGAGCATGTTTCATTATTTATTTAAATACATTTTATTTATGTATTATATTATGTTAAAATAAAAGTGTTCATTCAGTATTGTTGTAATTGTCATTATTACAAAAATATTTAAAAAATCGACCGATTAATCGGTATTGGCTTTCCTGGGTTCTCCAATAATCGGCATTCAACCTCTGGAATGAAGAGATCAGAAATGTAATATTAAGTATATATACAGTGTTGTAATGATGTGCAAATGGTTAAAGTACAAAAGAGAAAATAAATGAAGATAAATATGGGTTGTATTTACAATGGTGTTTGTTACTTACTGGTTGCCCTTTTCTTGTGGCAACAGGTCACAAATCTTGCTGCTGTGATGGCACACTGTGATATTTCAGCCAATAGATTTGGGAGTTTATCAGAATAGGGTTTGTTTTCAAATTCTTTGTGAATCTGTGTAATCTGAGGGAAATATGTGTCTCTAATATGGTCATACATTTGGCAGGAGGTTAAGAAGTGCAGCTCAGTTTCCGCATCATTTTGTGGGCAGTGTGCACATAGCCTCTCTTCTCTTAAGAGGCAGGTCTGCCTATGGCGGCCTTTCTCAAAAGCAAGGCTATGCTCTCTAAATCTGTTTCCTTAATTGTGGGTCAGTCACAGCGGTCAGGTATTCTGCCACTGTGTACTCTCTGTTTAGGGCCAAATAGCATTCTAGTTTGCTCTGTTTTCTTGTTAATTCTTTCCAATGTGTCAAGTAATTATCTTTTTTTTTCTCATGATTTGGTTGGGTCTAACTGTGTTGCTGTCCTGGGGCTCTGTGGGTTCTGTTTGTGAACAGAGCCCCAGGACCACATTGCTTAGGGCACTCTTCTCCAGGTTCATCTCTCTGTAGGTGATGGCTTTGTCATGGAAGGTGTGGGTATCTCTTCCTTTTAGGTGGTTGTAGAATTGAATCGCTCTTTTCTGGATTTTGATAATTAGTGGGTATCGGCCTAATTCTGCTCTGCATGCATTATTTGGTGTTTTACGTTGTACACTGAGAATGTTTTTGCAGAATTCTGCATGCAGAGTCTCAATTTGTTGTTTGTCCCATTTTGTGAATTCTTGGTTGGTGAGCGGACCCCACACCTCACAACCATAAAGGGCAATGGGTTCTATAACTGATTCAAGTATTTTTAGCCCGATCCTAAATGGTATGTCAAATTTTATGTTCCTTCTGATGGCATAGAATGCTCTTCTTGCCTTGTTTCTCAGATTGTTCACAGCTTTGAAGTTACCTGTGGTGCTGATGTTCAGGCTGAGGTATGTATAGTTTTGTGTGTGTTCTTGGGCAACGGTGTCTAGATGGAATTTTTATTTCTGGTCCAGGCGACTGGACCTTTTTTGGAACACCATTATTTTGGTCTTACTGAGATTTACTGTCAGGGCCCAGGTCTGGCAGAATCTGTGCAGAAGATCTAGTTGCTGCTGTAGGCCCTCCTTGGTTGGAGACAGAAGCACCAGATCATCAGCAAACAGTAGACATTTGACTTCAGATAGGGTGAGGCCAGGTGCTGCAGACTGTTCTAGTGCCCGCGCCAATTCATTGATATGTATGTTGAAGAGGGTGGGGCTTAAGCTGCATCTCTGTCTCACCCCACAGCCCTGTGGGAAGAAATTTGTTTTTTGACTAATTTAACCACACACTTGTTGTGTACATGGATTTTTATAATGTCATATGTTTTTCCCCCAACACCACTTTCCATCAATTTGTGTAGCAGACCCTCATGCCAAATTGAGTCGAAGGCTTTTTAGAAATCAACAAAGCATGAGAAGACTTTGCCTTTGTTTTGTTTTGTTTGGTTGTCAATTAGGATGTGCAGGGTGAATACGTGATCTGTCGTACAATAATTTGGTAAAAATCCAATTTGATATTTGCTCAGTACATTGTTTTCTCTGAGGAAATGTACAAGTCTGCTGTTAATGATAATGCAGAGGATTTTCCCAAGGTTTCTGTTGACGCATGTCCCACGGTAGTTATTGGGGTCAAATTTGTCTCCACTTTTGTGGATTGGGGTGATCTGTCCTTGGTTCCAAAATATTGGGGTAGATGCCAGAGCTAAGGAAGATATTAAAGAGGTTTAGTATAGCCAATTGGAATTTGTTTTCTGTATACAGTGTCATTTCATTGAGGATAGCATCAACACCACAGCCTTTTTGGGTTGGAGGGTTTTTATTTTATCCTGTAGTTCATTCAATGTAATTGGAGAATCCAGTGAGCTATGGTAGTCTTTAATAGTTGATTCTATGATTTGTATTTGACCATGTATATGTTTTTGCTGTTTGTTCTTTGTTATAGAGCCAAAAAGATTGGAGAAGTGGTTTACCAATACATCTCCATTTTGGGGAGATAGATTGTCTGTGTTGTTATTTGTTTGGTGTTTTCCAATTTTCCCAGAAGTGGTTAGAGCCTATGGATTCTTCAATTACGTTGAACTGATTTCTGACAAGCTGTTCCTTCTTTTTCCGTAGTGTATATCTGTATTGTTTTTGTGATTCACAATAATGAAGGCGTAGGTTTTCTGGGTCTCTATGTTTTTGGTTGGACAGGTTTCTCAATTTCTTTCTTAGGTTTTTGCATTCTTCATCAAACCATTTGTCATTGTTGTTCATTTTCTTCGGTTTTCTGTTCAACATTTTTTAATTTGATAGGGAAGCTGAGAGGTCAAAATACTGTTTAGGTTTTCTACTGCCAAGTTTACACCTTCACAGTGAAACATTTTGTCCAGGACATTTTCTGGTAGGGATTGAATGTGTTTTTTGTTAGATTTCGACACTACTCTCCTTCCATCTATAGCTTTTCTTAATATTATTCAGCTCCTTTGGCTTTGATGCCTCATGATTGAGCAAAGCTCTGTACAAGTAGAGTGTGATTTTGCTGTGATCTGATAGGGGTGTCAGTGGGCTGGCTGTGAACTCTCTGAGAGACTCTGGGTTGAGGTCAGTGATAAAGTAGTCTACAGTACTACTGCCAAGAGATGAGCTATATGTGTACCTCCCATAGGAGTCCCCTCGAAGCCTACCTTTGACTATGTACATACCCAGCGTCAAGACAGGTCAGTCACTTAGCACCAAGTAACTCATTTAGCCTAACTAGTAATGGCAACAAGACCTCTTGGTCCAACTATCTGATGACAGACGGACTCACACACCAGTCTCTTCTGTCTCTGGTCTTTATGTTGGCCTATTGTCCTTCTGAGTCTCTGAGCCTTGCCCCCACCTCCCTCTGCTGGTCACAATCTATCTGCGCTCGAAGAACACGTCCCGCATGAAGCGGTCATCCAGAGACGTTTCGATGCCTGACGGGAGGGCCTGTTCCTGACGGGAAGGCCTGTTTCTGACGGGAGGGCCAGTTCCTGACGGGAGGGCCTGTTCCTGACGGACCCCCTCTGAGGTTGTCTTCATTGGGGGTTGGTCTCTGTTAGGGGGGGGGCAATACTCGTTCAGCTTGTACAGCATGTACATCCATTATACAGATGTTTAGTGGAGACTTTCTTAATGATCTTGGCAGTACAGCTATGATTAAATAAGTGTGAGTTACAAATGGCACCCTATTCCCTATTTGGTACACTACTTAGACCATGGCCCATAGGGAAGGTCAAAACTGGTGCACTGTAAGGAATAATCTAGGGTGCCATTTAGGATGTTTCATTTTTTATTTCACCTTTATTTAACCAGGTAGGCTAGTTGAGAACAAGTTCTCATTTGCAATTGTGACCTGGCCAAGATAAAGCAAAGCAGTGCAACACCAACAACACAGAGTTACACATGGAATAAACAAACATACAATCAATAATACTGTTGAAAAATCTATATACAGCATGTGCAAATGAGGTAGGAGAAGAGAGGTAAGGCAATAAATTGGCCATGGTGGCAAAGTAATTACAATTTAGCAATGAAACATTGGAATGGTAGGATCTGCAGAAGAAGAATGTGCAAGTTGAGATACTGGAGTGCAAAGGAGCAAGATAAATAAAAAAATACAATGTGGGGCGAGGTAGATTGGATGGGCTATTTACAGATGAGCTATGTACAGGTGCAGTGATCTGTGAGCTGCCCTGACAGCTGGTGCTTAAAGCTAGTGAGGGAGGTAAGAGTCTCCAGCTTCAGAGATTTTTGAAGTTCGTGCCAGTCATTGGCAGCAGAGAACTGGAAGGAGAGGTGGCCAAAGGAAGAATTGGCTTTGAGGGTGACCAGTGAGATATACTGTACCTGCTGGAGCGTGTGCTACGGGTGGGTGCTGCTATGGTGACCAGTGAGCTGAGATAAGGCAGGGCTTTACCTAGCGGAGACTTGTAGATGACCTAGAGCCAGTGGGTTTGGCAACGAGTATGAAGCGAGGGCCACCTGCGGGCAGGTGTGGGCAGCGAACGGTTGAAGATCATGCATTTAGTTTTACTTACATTTAAGAGCAGATGGAGGCCACAGAAGGAGAGTTGTATGGCATTGAAGCTCATCTGGAGGTTAGTTAACACAGTGTCCAATGAAGGGCCAGAGGTATACAGAATGGTGTCGTCTGCATAGAGGTGGATCAAAGAAAAGAGTCGGCCCGAGAATTTCACCCTGTGGCACCCCCATAGAGACTGCCAGAGTTCCGGACAACAGGCCCTCCGATTTAACATACTGGACTCTATCAGAGAAGTAGTTGGTGAACCAAGCGAGGCAGTCATTTGAGAAACCAAGGCTGTTGAGTCTGCCAATAAGAATGTTGTGATTGACAGAGTTGAAAGCCTTAGTTAGCCAGGTTGATGAATACGGCTGCACAGTAATGTCTCTTATCGATGGCGGTTATGATATCGTTTAGGACCTTGAGCGTGGCTGAGGTGCACCCATGACCAGCTCGGAAACCAGATTGCATAGCGGAGAAGGTATGGTGAGATTTGAAATGGTCGGTAATCTGTTTGGTAACTTGGCTTTCAAAGACCTTAGAAAAGCAGGGTAGAATAGATATAGGTCTGTAGCAGTTTGGGTCTAGAGTGTCTCCCCTTTGAAGAGGATGGGAATTCTATGGGAATCTCAGACGATACGAAAGAGAGGCTGAACAGGCTAGTAAATAGGGGTTGCAATAATTTTGGCAGATAATTTTAGAAAGAGAGCGTCCAGATTGTTTAGCCCAGCTGATTTGTACGGGTCCAGATTTAGCAGCTATCTGGATTTGGATGAAGGAGAAGTGGGGAGGTTTGGGATGCAGAAAGTAAGAAGTAAAAAGGCCTTAAACAAGTCAGTGATAACAAGTCAATAAAGCACTTTTTCTAGTGAGATCATACAAGATAAACAACTTACCTTGACATCAAAGTGTCTAGCCTGCCCCCTAGGTTCTACGTTGTGATTGAATTGCAATTGAGTTGTGTATCTTCCTCAAATCAAAATTTTAAAGCAATAACACCATAAACTCGTCGACTGTTCTGTCTCAACAATCTCTTGCCTATACCTCTGCCAGTCACACAGACGCACAGACGCACACAGACACACACGCACACACACACACACAGACACACACACACACACACACACACACACACACACACACACACACACACACACACACACACACACACACACACACACACACACACACACACACACACACACACACACACACACACACACACACACACACACACAGAGATTGAATTTCTCCTCAGACAGCGTTTCACTCGGTGTTCTAGCAGGTTTCCTGTGATGTTAGATGTAAGGCCCTAAGAGAGTGTTCGTGTCAGGTTTAGAACACATGTCTAATGTCAGTCTTTAAACGGGTGTGAAACTAAGAAAAAGGTTGTGCTCACACAGGCAGCCCAATTCTGATATTTTTTCCAATAATTGCTCTTTTGACCAATCACATTAGATCTTTCTCATCCTATCTTTTTCAGAGCTGATCTGATTGGTTTAAAAAAAAGATCAGAATTGGGCTGCCTGTGTAAATGCAGCCTAATCGCTTGTCATTTAGGATGTGTGGTTGGTCGAATTGTGTATCAGGTTCGGATGGGCACATCATGTAATGCATTTGAGAAAAATATAAGTGGAGAGATGGGCAATTGTAATGTGTGGTTGAGTATGTTTTATTTTGAAATAATATATAAATGTAGTTCATACAGACTACAAGGCATTAACAAGTCCATTGCCAATAGCCTACAATGTGTTTTCTAAAAATTGAAAGCAGTTATGACAGTCTAAGTAACAAATATTTTTGTTGCATCAGTAGTATTTTGTTTTATACGCATCTGTTCACAATAGTACGTAAAGGTACATGTAAAAACATTACAGGTATATATATATTGACTACACAACTTTAGATCTTACATCTGCTTCCAGAAGTATTTTTCGCTCTCTTTCACTGGGATGACAAAGTGTTTGACGGGAAGTCGTTTTCCTGTCTTGTCCTTATAGCTGTGTTTCTGAGAGAGCTGCAAACCAATACGGTTCATGATTACCATGTTATGTCAAATGAGGCATCAAATCGGTATGTTGAAAACAACTCATAGAGAACCCCCATCCCCGTCTCACTTCTCCGAAGCTTTTCAGCGCCTCCTGGCGTTTGAAGTCCACATTGAAACGGGCCCAGTAGGGACTGCGGCTCTGAGCCCGCTGGGCCGACACTAGGAGCCCGCTGTTGGAGAAGATGGACGGGAACATCCCACCGCGGTTGTACGGGATCGTGCTGCAGGCCATTGCCCCGCTGCGGAAGTCCTGAAAGTATTTGATGGTGGCATTCCCGAATGTGTCTCCATACAAGTACTTTGAAGTTGGAACATAGTAGCATAGCAGTATCTTTACAAATGAGAAAGTAAATAAATAACATGCTATTAACTTATTTTATCCAAGCCGTAGGCAACTCGTCTCTTATGGTTCTGTCCATTTGGCAGATGTGTCGCTCACCCGGGCATTAAGGAAGGTGGGATGTAGGTCGAGTTGTTGTGCGTGATAAGCGTTCCATTTCCTCTGAGTGCCATGTTACTGTTATTATCACCCGAACCCTCGAACCACGCAAGACCGAGCACGACAAGCAGCTGCCAAGCACCGGACCAAACACAGACTGACCCACACCTCCGGGCTAACACTAGGCGACCAGAGGACAACAAAGAGTTGCCTGGCAACTGCTCTTTTACTCAGCGTGTAGCTGGTCACGAAATAATGACAAAACTGTGCCATGCATATCTGTACTCATATTTTCTTGATCTAAAATAGGATATCACGTAAAAACTATTAATAAGCTTGATTACTATTGAATTAAGATCACATTTTTTTTATATTTTTAAATACATTTGGTCATCTTGAAAACTAAGCTATAGAAATTGCAAATGACTGGCATATATGGAATTGTGGTAGCCTATAGGTGCAATGAAATTGCAATAAAATCAAATTCCCAAACATGATTAATATGGAAGCCCACCGTTGGCCTGTATAGTGAATGTCTTTCTAACAATGGTAAAAATATATTTAAAAAAATCAGAGAATGTAACCGTCCATCTCCAATACCCTCCCTTCCTTCCGACTGTCAGTCAGAGCGCAAACCGCTGCCTTCACACACGCGCCAGTCAGTCACTGGGATGCGCGAGACCCAGCAGCCACCGAGCATATAGCGCGGGATAAAACGAAAGCTTACCAATAATTAAATATCCTTCCTTCCTTTTTGTCGAAGGAGGATAAAGCCGATGTTGCATGCGGAATGGAATTAGATTTTTGTTCCACAGAACCAAAGACCCAATGAGAGGGTCTAGGTTTAGAGATCACTGAACATTTGGTTCAAACGCATATCAGCAGCACATTAGAGTTGTTTTGCTCTGTGAAGAAAAATAGTTAATTTTGTCCTGAAGTGCTGGATTGTACCTAACTTGACATGGCTCTTTTAGTCCACCTAAAAACAGTCCGGGACCTTCGCGGAAAGGGGGACAGAATCGCCAAAGTCACATTTCGAGGTAACAAGCGTTTATTATCACTGCAGATCCTTTGTCCCAATAGTAGTCATATACTGGTTGCGCAGTGCCCGGGGTTTGCGATGTGATCAGTGGGATTCGGTGTGTGAGCCTGTGGACAGGTAAGCCCCAATGTGCTGACGCATCTCCTGTGGTTGCGCTGAAAAGTTGGAGAAACCCCTTGTCTATCTCCGCAATCCCAGGAGGTGATGAGAGAGACACGGATTGTGCAGGCGAGGAGCGCTTTTACGCAAGGGAATACATAATATCCTCAAAGAAATCTATACTGTTTTTATTGAGTCATTTGAATTCAAAATCTATGGTAGGCCTACAACCATTTGGTTTGTCAAATTAAGACATCGTTTTTTAATTGACCGTCAAGTGTTAATAAAGTCCTATTGATCAAAATGAGGTTGAGCCCATACGCGTTATATGCTACCTTTGTTTCACGTTCAACAGCTCTCATCTATTCTCCACGGGCGCTCGTTCTCCCAATAATGCGCTCAGCGGAGTTGTATCTCACAATCTCAAACACCATTGATTTTCTTCTCTGAAAGGAATTCGACTCCATTAATGAAGCTCTCCCGTGGCCCTCTATGGCCAACTCCCATGGCCAGGCAAGTCTGACTGGAAACAGATTGGTAATCCCAATGGAACTATTTGGATAGAACAATATATTGTATATGTGGATTTACACACATTTGTGTTCACGGAATTCTGTTTGTGTGTTTGAGTTGCTTTAGCTGGTTGTCTAGTTCAGCACCTTGGAGAGTGAATTCTGGTTTCTGAGATACAGTAGTTTACATTGCCTCTGTTGATCCCATAACACCTGGAAGGCTTAGACACAAACATTGTGTGTTTGTGTGTGTGTGTGCCTGTATGTGTAGGTGCCTGTCTGTTTGTGGGTGTGCATGCATACTTACGTGTGTAAACGTCTGCATGCTACATGTGTGTGGACCACTAACTCATGTTCAACTGCTGTTCACATGGAACCCTTCATGTGTCTGTGATTCTTTCTCTCTCTCTCTATCTTTGTGTGTGTCTGTGAATATTTCTCTCCCTCTCTATCTTTGTGTGTGTCTGTGAATCTTTCTCTCTCTATATCTCTGTGTGTGTGTGTGTGAATCTTTCTCTCTCTCTCTCTCTCTCTCTCTCTCTCTATCTATGTGTGTGTGTGAATCTTTCTCTCTCTCTCCATCTATGTGTGTGTGTGAATCTTTCTCTATATATGGGGCGGCAGCGTAGCCTAGTGGTTAGAGCGTTGGACTAGTAACCGGAAGGTTGTGAGTTCAAACCCCTGAGCTGACAAGGTACAAATCTGTCGTTCTGCCCCTGAACAAATCTGTCGTTCTGCCTGTTCCCAGGCTGTCATTGAAAATAAGAATATGTTCTTAAATTACTTGCCTGGTTAAATAAAGTTTTAAAAAAAAGTTAAAAAAATATATATATGTGTGAATCTTTCTCTATCTATGTGTGTGTGTACCACACTCTCATCTGTGTGTCTATATATGTGTGTGCCATCAATTCCAGCATTTTCTTGTAGGGCACCAGGGAACGTGTCAGATCTTTAGCAGCGTTACAAGTGTTACATCTGTTCCTCGTTCCACTTGAGTCTCTGCATGTGCTCACAGAAACCGACCAACAACCAACCTATGATAAATGACTTTGAGGATGTTTTCTAGAATCTCTGCAGGTCGCAGTGATAACTCTTTATGACATAACAATAACAAATGACTTGTTGAAAGAAATTCTGCCTTAACTCTTTGACATAACAATGACTTATTACTTGTTGAAAGAAATGCTGTTTTAACTCTTTATGACAACGAGTAGCCCACTTTTTGTAGAGGCAATGTTAGTAAGCGTTTACATTGGGGCATATGAGAGTAACCCTGCTTAAACAGTACTGGCCATAGAAATATTTTACCAATTGAATAGGACACCTGCTATTTTTGTTGGCTGCCTGGCACTGAAACCCTATATTATGTGGCCTGTTGTTCAGTTGAATTAAGGAACCAAAAGGTGTTCGGTTTCTGATCTATTAACTTACGATGTCAGTGACGACAACTTAGCAATGTGTCTCATTTAATGGCAAAAGGCAACCCTTTAAAGTGAAACCTGAGTTTTAGTCTGTCTGTCCACCTTCCTGTCCTTCTCCATCTCCCTCTCTCTCTCTCTCTTTCCCTATCCACCCCTGTCTCTCTGGTGTTTGAGATGCTGTTGATAGCTCCCTGCCTGGTCTCTTATACAGGCTGTCAGCAAGGCTTCCTGAATGCTTTCAGCTCAGACTGTTTCCTGTCTGGAGAGGAAAGGCTCACTCAGGAAGCCCCTGCCCCAATGGGCATGCCAACCTGTATATCCTTTACAGATGTGGTTAATGGGGGTGGCTATGTCAGCTTGTTACCAGTAACCACAGCGTTAAACATCTTTCCAGAAGGACAAACATAAAGACCCATGTATCCATTAAGTAGATGAAGATGGAGATCATTTAGGATGTAAATCAATGAATTGATCACATTGAAGTCCACATATACTGTACAAGAAATAACCTATACACAAGAATGTGTATACAGTAAGTACATTTTAGTGAATGGTAGAGGACAGTCTGTCCATTAAGGCTAAGTATTTTCCCATATATACTGGCACCACTGTGTTGAATGAGAGTATGAATATTGTAAAAGTTCTGCTGTTATTTTATTAACTTCTAGAATCCCTTACCAACAGTATTTTAGAAGGGTGCTGAATTGCTGGCGGTAAAAATATATATATTTTTTCTT